>NC_141538.1:162005000-162252500 GCF_021556685.1 Rattus norvegicus
TCCAGAGGGATACAGGGTGCTTGGGGGGGGGGGTTGGAATGCCTTAGAGGACTCATAGGCAGCAAAGATGGTGGGGAAGGGAAGGCTACCTGTATGGGTCAAGATCCCCAGGTCTGATGAAGGTGGAGAAAATATGGTGGAAAGAGTGAAGTAACTTTTGGATAGCAGGCTGCTTGTTGCCTCAATGCATTCTGTCTCTTAAAGGATAGCTTAGAGCTCAGCATGTCTCCTGCTTCTAAAACTTATTGAAAAAATAAGTATCCACATAAACAAGAATACCTTGAAGACACTATGGCAATGATAAAATCAGATACCTCAGAATCTGAATTACAAGATTTCTAGTGGTACCAGACCAGTTATTGGCACCCTTGCTAGTTTATGTCATTAGCGGTGGGGCTGGGGTGTGGGAAGAAGATACATGCTAACGGAATTTTGGATGAAATCTTTTTTCCTTTGGATATTTCTATAGCATCTGCATATCTGAAAACCAAGATGAACTTCAACCCACCAACACTGCAGCATCTGGCAGGAAGAAGCCTGATGAAAGACGAAGCCTTGGCCATCTCTGCTCTACAGGACCTGCCCATGCAACTCTTCCCACCACTCTTCAAGGATGCGTTCACCAGCAAACAGTCTAACATCCTGAAGCAGATGGTGGCAGCATGGCCTTTCCCATGCCTTCCAGTGGGAGGACTAATGGAGACTCCTCCTCACCTGGAGACCTTGAAAGCTGTGCTAGATGGCCTTGATTTGCTGATGAAACAGAAGGTTAGACCTAGGTAAGGGAGACCAAAGTAGCATGGAGGAATGGTTGTGGATGGGGGGAAGTGAATAGATTATTCAAAATGGGTACAAGGTGAATCAGAGGCTTCTGGTTGTAGGGGTCACTAACTTCTATATTGGAGACAAAGAAACAAGATGGTGGTATATGTAGCACAGCTGCAAACAGAAATATTCAATATGCAATGAGTCTGTCCCTGCCTCTTCAAGGGAACTTGAATTGTGGGGTCATGCAGATTACACATTTCTGTCTCCTGTCCATCTGAATGTCCATCTGTTTTACCCACAGGATGTGGAAACTACAAGTGCTTGATTTACGGGATGCCCATCATGACTTCTGGAAAGGGTATACTGGAATACAGGATTTAGTCAGCTCACTAGATGTCATTGGCAAGACCCAACCAGTGGGGAATCATCCCATCATAGGGGGAAAACAGGTCATGACTGTATTGATGAACCTTTCCTTCACGTCCCGCCATCCATCCAAATACATAAAATACCTTTGTCATTGGGCCAAGCAGAGGAAAAATGTGATACAGGTGATCTGTCAGAAGTTGGAGTTTGGGGCCATTCCTGCCTATGACTCACTGAATGTGTTGGGGGTTTTTGATCTAGGCTCAATACAGGAACTGGAAATTAATAAATGCTGGGACATGTGTACCCTTGCATTGCTAGCCCCTGGCCTGGGCCAGATGAAAAACCTCCAAAAACTCCTTTTGAAGGAAATCTGCATAACTGTGGATTGGCCTTGGGACCAAAAGACGGAAGGCCTGTGTGTTAAACAGATCTTTTTTCAGTTCTCCAAACTTCGTAACCTCCAGCATCTCTATTTGAATGATGTCTACTTCCTGAATGAACATCTGGACCAAGTGCTCAGGTATGAAAGAAAGAGAGCTTTATCCAGGGGTGTACAAAGGCTTTTGTTGTTGCTGTTTTGTTTTGTTTTGTTTTACATTAAACATCAGTGTATATAATGGCTTCCCAGCCAGTGGTGAACTTATATAGATTTAAGCTTAGAAGAATTTAATAGTACTTTATGCTGCTGTCTCATTCTGACTTTTGCCTTAGGAAAGTCAGACTGTCATATATGTGTTCATAATTTAGAAAACATGTCATTAGAAATCTGATGAAGGGAAAATAATAGATCTATAAGATATATGAGATTTTTTTTACTGCATGTCCTCTCATGTCAACTTCATCTTGAGAGCTATGTAAACAGATTATATCTGCCTCTGACTACCCATGGTTCAAAGAAAATTTGAGCACAGGAAGGGGATGAATAGATGGGAAATGAGTGAATAATTGGGAGAATCCCTATGAACAGAACAAAGGCTCTGTGTGGTAGTCAGGGCACATTGAGATAAATGTTGGCAGAGATGGGGATGCTTATAATTGTTTCCCAGTTCATCCTTTTAGGTTCTCTAGTTTACAACATCTGTCACTGGGTATATAACAGTTCAGAAGAAACTGTAGCGTCGAGGCAGTAGCAGTCACAGTGATAGCTTATGTCTAACCTAGAATAACATGACAGGAGTTGTGAACTCTTATTCAGAGAGAATCTTAAGCTTGAATTTAATAATGGTCTGAAAATGACTTTGGGCCTAAGTCAACTCTGCTACCTTGATATCTCAGCTTTTTTCTTCTACTATTGTACATGACTGAGGTAAAGTCCTTCATCTCTCTTTCTCTCTCTCTCTCTCTAGGTGCTTGGAGAGTCCATTAGAGACCCTTGCTATCACTCATTGCATGCTGTCACAATCAGATATGAAGTATCTCTCCCAGTGTCCAAGCATCCATCAGCTCAAACACCTGGACCTGAGTGGTGTCACCTTCATAAATTTAAGTCATCCATTTCTCAGAAGCTTGCTAGAAAGAGTGACTGCTACTCTAAAGACATTAAAATTGAATGGCTGTATGATCATGGACTTCCAAATCAGAGCCCTCCTGCCTGTGCTGAGCCAGTGTTCCCAGCTCACTGAAGTCAATTTTGAGGAGAACTCTTTGTCCATGGACAGCCTGAAGAAGTTGCTGCAGCATACTGCTAACCTCACACATTTGACCCTGGAGAAGTACCCTGCCCCTGATGAGGTCTATGATGACACTGGTAATGTTATTCCACACAGATTTATACAACTTTGTTCTGAGCTTATGGACACACTTGAGATTTTAAGGCAGCCAAACCATGTCTACTTTGTGAGCAAGAAATGTTTGGATTGTCACAAATACTTTATCTATAATTTGGAGGCCATGCTATGCTCTTGTTGGCAATAAATAAGGCAATATAGTCCATGTACATTCAAGCATGTTTAGATGTACTTGGGGAAGAAATTTATTTCATTTTATTTGAATTCCAATTAAATTCTTCTGATTGAAGATAGTTGTGTTGGCATGGAGATCCATTAGCTTATTTTCAACCTAATGTCTACTGTAGAGACCCACATTTGATCAGCAATGATATTTGAAAATTGTAGAGCTTACATCCCAACACTTGCAGAGTATGAGGGACCATAGAGGTAGTGAAGGGAATAAAGAGAAAGGACATTATATAGAGTATAACAGACTGGAATAGGAAGGCTCTGTGTCACTCTCCCTCTGCATGGTATCCACCTTTTGGCTGATCCCTCACACTCTATTCTGCAGCATATGGACATATATTTTCATGAAATATAAGTCAAACTGAAATTATAAGTGTTTTTGCATTAGACTGCCATTGCTATTAAGCCGTGTCTTTCTTTCTTGAGGAGGTCCTGCAGCCTGATGTTATCTTCAACCACCACCATTAGCATTATAACTTTTTTATATCTTTGAATACATCAGTTTTGAATAAGAATGTGCTTATTTGTTTTTTTTTTCTTTTAATAAATGAGTCCTGCGAGAGCACATACTTGTGTATTGTGCTTTCCCTGGCCCAATAAACCTCTGTGTGTCTTGTCTCTCTCCTTCCTCTTCTTAGATCTTGCAGAATAATGACCCAACATGTTCTTTCCTTGAAGAGGACCCTATGCAAAATGTTATATGGATTCTCTTGAAGACATTGCTCAGAGGTTAAGAATGCTTGCTGCTGGGCTGGAGAGATGGCTCAGTGGTTAAGAGCACTTGACTGCTCTTCCTGAGGTCCTGAGTTCAATTCCCAGCAACCACATGGTGGTTCAGAACCATCTGCAATGATAATCTGATGCCTGCTTCTGGTGTGTCTGAAGATAGCTATAGTGTAGTCATATACATAAAATAAATAAATCTTTAAAAAAAAAGAATGCTTGCTGCTCATCCTGTGGAGCAGTGTTTGATGCCCAGTTCCCACAGCTATCTGTGTCTCCAATTCCAGATGTCTGAAATTTTACTCTAGTCTCTGGGAACACTTGAGCCATCCACACACATTTAAATACAAAAACTCAGAGACCTAATTAGAAACAAATTAAATAAATATTTTAAAATGAAACAAAATTCATCAATACAAACACTCAATACCTCTATACATTGGAAAACCCATTGAGATTATCTGTGCAAAAATACAAAACTCTTAAGGCAAGTAGGCTGGTGATGAACATGTATAATATACAGAGCAGAGGTTAAGTCTGGGGATTATGTGTATTTGTGGTAGAGGGCTATGGTTCCATCTCAATGCTGAATACAGCTTTAGATGAGACTTTTATGGATTCTGTCCATTTCCTCCATGTGGAAGGAAGATCTTTAGTGCTATTAGGATGTAGGATTTAGTGTTTTACTTTTGAGAAATGGCAGCACATACTCAGAAACCTCTTCCTGGCTGCTGACATCTTGAAAAGCTCCACAGCCCTGTTTTCTTCTTGCTCTCTCTTCCTCTGTGCTCTTCTCTCTCTCCTCTCCTCTCCTCTCCTCTCCTCTCCTCTCCTCTCCTCTCCTCTCTCTCTCTCTCTCTCTCTCTCTCTCTCTCTCTCTCTCTCTCTCTCTCTCTCTCTCTCTGTACGTGTGTCTGTCTGTCTGTGTAGCTCAGTAGATCTGCCTGTCTGGAACTCATTGTGGTGACAAGGCTCTCCTCCAAGACCTAAGATTCACATGCAATCTGAGTATGGGAATTAAAGGTGTGTTCTAACACACCTTGCAGAATAGATGATTCTTAGCCCAATGAAAGCCCTGGATGCAGTTATGAGAACTGTAATAGGAATCCAAAGAAAGAACAGAAAATATTTCCCAAGGAGCAAAGCTGTTATCAGAGGTACTGAATGAATACTGCCTATATATGATTGAGGCTTCTCTACATTCTGAGACATCACTGGGTTTAGAACCAAACACCTTGAAAATCAATACTATTTTTTTCAAAAATTGGAAGAATCGTACTCTAAGACTCAGATATATAACTTCTGAGCACATTCAAAAAGCATATTCTGCTATAACACAAGGACGCTTCTTCAACAATGTTCATGGTAGGTTTATTTCTATTAGCAATTGGAAACAATCTAGATGTTGCTTAACTGATTAATGGGTAAAGAAAATGTGGTACATCTACACAATGGACTATTAGTGATTAACAATAAGGATATCGTGAATTTTGCGGGCAAATGGATTCAAGCAGAAAAGAAGAGAGTGAGGTAACCCAGAACCTGAAAGACATGTATGATATGTACAGATATGACAAGAAGATTCTTTGCAATGGCTCGGAACAAAAGTTCATGCCTGCATCAGCATCAGGACCTGAATTTAGTATCTGGAAGGAGGGTGCTGATTCCATAAAATTTCCTCATGACCTCCATGGGAGTGCCATGGAATGACCACATGCACCAACCCCCAAAACTAAGAAAGAAATTTAATAAGTGGGTGCGTGAGTGGGTGGGTGGGTGGGGGAGCACCCTCATGGATGCAGGGGGTGGGAGGGATTAGATAGGGTGGTTTCAGAGGGGAATCTGGGAAAATGATATACCATTTCAAATGAAAATAAATAAAATAACTAATAAAGAATAGAAACAAAGTGTGGGGGGAGAAACTGTGATACTACTACACTTTGGGATAACAGATCAATAGGAACAGCTCTTCTATTTAAGGGGCCAACCAAAATGTCAGCAAAGCTGAGTGGTAAGGCCTGAAAATGAGCAAACACTTTACAGACCCACCACAACATGTTCTTTACCCAGTAGCAGTTGCTGGTATCCAACAGCAAATACAAGTCTGCCTATAACAATGTCCTCTCTGAAACAAATCAAAGTGCCACGCAGGTGACACTGGCTACATGGTGGTTTTCTGTGGAGTCAAGATGTGAAGACAAGGCTTCATAGAACTGTTTCTCTATGTGATTTTTCACATTATGATGTCAAAGAATAATAGTGAAAGGTCTGGGGCCTTATTATTATTATTTACATTTATTTCTTTTTTCTGTGTGTTTTCCTGGTGTGTATATGTGTGTGTGTGTGCTCTGTGCCTGATTACAGAAGACAGAGTTAATGTGGAAGTTTGAGTTATGAAAGTTTATGAGCTGCCATGTGAGTAACAGGAACTGAACCTTGGTATTCTTGGAAGATAAGCAAGTGCTCTTAACCTGTGTGTGTGTGTGTGTGTGTGTGTGTGTGTGTGTGTGTGTGTGTGTGTGTGTGTATTCGTGTGTCATGTTTTTTAACCATATGAGTAGTCCAACTTCAGTAATCAGGCTTGGCATAAAATTTCTAAACCTACTAAACTCTGTGTTTGAGACAGGGTTTCATGTAACCCAGGCTGGACTATCACTATGTAGCTCAGGCTCTCCTTAAACTTCTACTCCTCTGGCTTTCACACCCCAAGAGTTGGGACTATAGGCATTGCCACCATGTCTGTTGATTTTCAGTTTCAGTTTGGTTTGGTTTGGTTTGGTTTTCCTTTTCAGTCTAAATAAACAGACTAAACCCTCTGCTGTGTCTTTTTCTTCCCTAAGGCCTAAGGCCTAGTTACTGGCAAGTGTAAGTGTTTATGTCCTGAATCCCCAAATGTTTTGAAATTCTCTTGAATTTTACTTTTGAATTTGACTGTTTCCCCTTTTATTACTTAATACAAGGGGGAAAAAACCTCCTTAAGAGAATTGCTGGGTGGAGTTTCAAATGTCTAATTAGCTACTAGCAGTTTGCATTCACAGTTTCAGCTCTGATGGTGAGGCCTAAGCAGTAAGGAGTTAAAACTTCAGCCGAGTCAGAGAATACACCGTTTAGGAGCTTGAAGTCACATTTGACCTGGCTTGCAAAGAAAGCTCCCTGTCCCATCTGATGAGTGGCTCACCTCCATTGAGACACTTCTGGTGGCTTTCCCCTAAAGAGGCTCTTAGGGGTACTATTATGCCCAGTTCGAAGGAACACCAGTAAAGAAATAAGTTTCATAGATACGAGAAACAAAGCTGTAAGAACAAGGTTCTGGGAATATAGAAACAAGGTTTTGGTGGTGAGAGTGACCAGGCTTTAGATGAGACCAGTCAAAACAAACAAAGCTGTTCTTGGGAAAAGACCCTCTACCACTCCCTATGGTAAACCACCAGGTGTGTCAGCCTGACCTTGTCCGACCACCCAGCTCCCTCCCTTTTTCCAGGAACTTTCCAAGGCCAGGTACAGAGCAGGATAAGGAAATTGTCTAATTAAGCTAAAAACAGCCCCTTGAGTGAACCAATCAGTGCCTGAAGAGATCCTTTATCCTGTGTTCCACCAATCAGAGTAAGCCAGGTAGCCTATTGCTGAGGTCTACCCTCTGTAAAGTATAAAAGATGTGTGTTTTTTGAGTTCAGGGTTGCCGTTCCTTTCAAGGATAAGCAACTCCATGCACATGGATCAATAAACCTCTTGCCATTGCATCGGTCCATCATCATATTGTGTTCTGTGGGTCGCACTCCTGAGCTAAGACTACTTTGGGGTCTTACAACACTTTCCACCAAAAGAGGCTCTTAGGGGTGCTGTTATGCCCAGTCCACAGGAACACCAGGAGACCTTCAGAAATGGAGATACTGATGTCAAAAACAAAGAGTTTTTATTATTCGAGCCCAGACCTGGATCATTGTCCCTCCTGCTGCACAGGTTGGGAGACCTAGCCTCAAGTCTAGGGATTTGAGATATATATCTAGGAAGATGCATAAGCTGGGGCTCTTGACCCCAGGCATTACATTATTGGGTAGCGGAGAAGGAGTACTCTCCTTAAACCCAATAGCATTTCTTTAGACAGGGACTCAGAATCACACAGCTGGAGAATGATGTTTTTGCCCTGGCAAGAAATAACTTATTCTGCTATAGGAGACCAGCCTGTATCTATAAGGTGGTCACAGCTGACTGGGAATACTTAATTGCCTCTTTCCTATACCTCAAGATTGGGCTTTTATCACTTCAAGGATACTAATTCTGGCCTCCTTCAAAAACAGGAGACATCTGCCCTGGGAGTGTGGTATCACAAACAAACAAAAAAAAAAGGAGTGCAATATTAGGGCATCATGTTGGGCTCCCTTTTGATTGCCCTTTTCGAAGGCCAGAGGCATCTTCAAAGAGGGTTTGGGTAAAGGGAATACTAATTGTTCTGGCTCAGTGCAGAAATAGGAGAGTGTAAGATTTGATGTACAGAGAAGGGGGCAGGTTGCCTGTGTTTCTTCAGTATTACCTAAAATCCTACTGTGCTGAGGATGGAGGGTCGGGTGACTTCTTGAGCCCAGGAGTTCTAAACCACCCTGAGCAATACAGTTGGGATCAAGGGTTGCTGGAGGATTTTGGCATTCTCTACAGTCAATTTCTGATAGCCAAGTGTGTATGCACTTTGTGTGTTATGATCTTGATTCACTCTTAGGTAAACAGAATCTTTTTTTGGTATTGTGATGAATTTATTATGTATCTCAGCATGGCCTGAAACTCACAATGGGTGTTTCCCCTATATTCTGTATCACTCGAATGCCTGGAGCCTGTGAAACCTAGAAGGGTCCTAGAATTGGTGCTATATGCCATCATGTGGCAGCTGAGAATTTGTTGTGTCATGAAGCATTCGTGGACCCCAAAAGACCACCAAGGAGCCATCTCCAATGTAATAACACCATTAGGCTCTCTTTATTACAAGCTTGGAATTGGTCCTCCTTCAGCCAAATCCTGAGAAATCAGGACAGAGTGGGATGATGGAACAGCCTTGTCACGTCCAGTTGTCCCATCCTGCAGGACAGTCAACGAGGGTGCAGAGGGTACCTGGAAGAGAATGGGGGACAAGAGACGTGAAGAAGGACGCCAAGACAAGAGTCTGATCAAGGCGACAATTTTATTTTTCCCCAAAGCTGAATTTATACCATAATGGGTAACAGAGGGAGGGGGTAAGTAGGAAACATTTACACAGGCCAAGGACACAGCTCTCTGTGGTCAGGGAATCGGCTGATGTTGACAGGATGTTAGAAAGGTCACAGGTTTGTCATATCTATTAGTCAGCAGGATGTTGGTTTTTCAGAAAGGTTACAGGTCATCACATTGGGCATCTTGACATCAGATGTATTTCTTAGCAAGGTCAGAACTTTATCATATCATTATTCATCTTGACCACCATATTTGTATTAGTCTTCTGCGGCTGGCTGGGGATTTTCCATGAACCCAGTCATACTTAACTCTAACCATACTATTAACATCAATAATGGAGGGTTTCAAGGGCATCGCTCCCAACACAGCCTCAAACCCTCACTAGGACTTTTTTTTTTAAATAGGAGCAAATGAGGGGGTGAGGGACAGGGTGTCCAGTACAGCATACATCTAATAGAATGTGTATAAGCCAACGGGTTTGTGCAATGAATCAAGACTATAGAATCACAAATGTTCTAAAAGTACATCTGAAACGATCAGATGAATCTTTTAGTGACAGTTGATAGAAAGTAGACAGAGAGTAACTCTGATCAAGGTCAAGTCGTGGGATCCTTCCTGGTATGTGGCCCTTGGGTTCTTTTGCAGGTCAAGTTCTAAGGCTTTTTTTTTTTTTAAATAGAGGCTGATCCCAAGATAGAATAGTTTTAGTCTCTCCAATTCAACCTCAGTTCTAAGAGCATCCAGATCATTTATGCACTGAGCTAACCCTCTACCACCCACCCTTTTTGTGAGACAGTGTCTCACGCTGTTACCCTGGCCTTCCCTCAAGTTCAAAGATACCAGCCTGCCTCTGCCTCCCAAGCAGACGGTTAAAAACAATTAAGATCAAACTCAGACTTGCCTAATCTTTTTAATTTCTTACTTTACATTAAAATATTTGTTTCTTGAGAACATGATCTCTACATATTCCCGGTTGTCTGAGAATTCAGTATGCAGATCAGGCTGGCTTCAATGTGATCATCCTGCCGTTTCCCCCAGAGTGCTGGGATTAAAGGCATGTAGTGCCACACCTGGATATTTACATGAAATTTAAAGGAGGCACAGGCCTGTAAACTTGGAAAACTGAGACAGGAATAATATGGGTTAGAGGCCAGCACAAAGTAGTTAGGGAGACTCCCTTTGAGAAAGAAAAATAGTGGGGATATGCTGTGGAATTCTCTCCTGGTCCTCGAGAACCATTCCTCTTTATCAGAGCAGCTATGGCTATTTGATCATCTCTGTTGACATTCCTTTGTGGGAGGGACATTAGACCTTCACAGCATGTGTGCCCATGCCAGCTGTGTGCAATTCTGCCCTAACTGCTCCTGGTCTCAGGAGGCTGAGTATATTTGAGGGAAATATTAGATGAAGGAAGAATTCCATCTTTGTAGCTATGGGGATATCATGTTGGGGTGTAATTGAGTATTGTTACTATTTGGGGGTTGTGGTATAACTAAAAAAAAGTTTAGAATAGGGATATCTTTCTTAAAACTGGGTTGACCTTAGCCTGTACATATAGAAAATTGCTCCATCACTGAGCCACATTCCCAGCCTAATTTGCTTATTTATTCAAAGCCTTAGGTATATTTGTATGTATGCATGCATGCATTCATACATGCATGTACATATTTATTAAGCTGACAGTCTTATTATGATGATCTCCAAATGGAAACTCACTTTTAGACCTGGAGATAGTCTAGGCTGAGTTCTGCTAGGATTAAAGTTGTGGAACAACATGCTTCGTTTCCAGCCAGAAAACTCCAATCCCACCTCACCCCACTTCCCACACAGAAGATTTTTCTTTGAATCTCAGGCTAGAACTTATTAGATAGTCCATGGTGACCTTTAACTCAACAGAGAGTCCCAGTCTCAATAATACTAACAATAACAATAACAATAATTAAAAAATAGTTAGAAAAATAATAATCTGTAGGGTAAGGTTATGTTTCCCTAATTGGTTCTTGATTTGATCAATGAAGAAGACAGAATGCAATTGCTAGGAAAGAGTAAAGGTGGTAATTCTGAGTCCCAGGAGGAAGGGAAAAGATTCAGGGAAAGAGGATGCCTTTTGGCTAGGCTTTGGAATGAGAGGCACAAACGACCATGTAAGATTTCGGGAGGCTAGAAATGGCAGCCTCTGACACTGGTGGATGACTGAAAAAGGCTAGCTGGAGAAGTCTGGGCACGATATTCTGCATGCAGCAGTTGAGGTATTTGACAAGTTCTTAATTAATAAAGCTGTCTCGTGTTTTTCTTCTACTGAGCTAAGGTGGGTAGAGAAAGAGAGAAGCTGAGAGGGGCCATTGGATTATAGACAGTAGCTCCAAGCTTTCCTGGGTTGAGGGTTGGTTGCTGTCAATCCTGGGATAACCTTGATTTTTCTAAGGGGACCAATACAGGTCTCACTATGAGCCAAGCTCTCAGGAAGGCTATAGGTTGTTTTGGAAAATTACCTGCAACAATAATCAAATTTAGTAAAATTTAGGATCATGAAACTTGTGTAGTACTACATTCTCAGCACCAAGAGGAAACATCTTTAAAAATGTTTACTGCAAGATTTTGTAAATTTTTATTTTATGCTTTTCAGATTGGGTCTTTCTTATATACCCCTGGTCTAGAATTCTTTATGTAGACCTGGCTGGCTTCAGACTCAGAGATTCTCTTACCTCTGCCTCTCGAGGTCTGAGAGCAAAGTTGTACACAATCACATCTGGAAGTTTTAATGGAAAACATACATTTCTGGTGCTGCTGCTTACATGTAATACTGATTCATTAGGGATGAGGTAAGAGGATGTCCTTGAGTTTGAGACTAGCCCAGGCTCCATATGGGGCTACAGTATGAGACCCACATCCCAGAAAACAAATGTCAGAGTCTCAAGTTATAAGTCACTCAATGATCTGTTTTCTGTAAAAATTGAACTGTCAATGAATGCTACAGTTATAGCTCCATGTCCTTAAACAGCTTCCTTCTATAAAACTGACAAATCATTATCACCTTCCTCTGTAGTAACTCTTTCTTGAAAATAAGTATGATAAGGCAGTACTATTTTGCCACCAGAAATTTGCCAAACATAAACAAAATGCTGCTAAGCTTCATCACAAAAGTCTTAATACTAGGATGTAGAGTGCTTGCTGCTGCAGAGGAACGAGATTGAGGACCAACACCTACGTAGATAGCTCAGTCATTTGTAACCCCAGTTCCTATGAATATAGGGCTCTCTTCTCGCATCTGTGAGAATGGTATAAACATTATGTATAAATATACACCCAGGTAAAATGCCCATACACACAAAAATAAGTGACTAAATACCTTAATTTAGATAAGTGTGGGGAAAATTCATTTAATCCCAACACTTGGGAGGGAGAAAGAAGTAGATATTTGAGTTTGAGGCCAGCCTGGTCTACAGAGTGAATTCCAGGACAGCCAGGACTACAAAGAGCAACAAAAGCAAAACAAAAAACAAACAAACAAAAAACCCCAAGCAAGCAAGCAAGCAAGCAAACAAACAAACAAACAAACAAAAGCCCGCCTTAATTGAAAAAAAAAAGTGGGCTGGGGAGATGACTCAGTGATTAAAAGCACTGACTGCTCTTCCAGAAATCCTAAGTTCAAATCCCAGCAACAACATGGTGGCTTACAACCATCTGTAATGATATCTGATGTCCTCTTCTGGTGTGTCTGAAGACAGTGAGCTACAGTGCACTTATATATAATAAATAAATAAATCTTTTCTAAAAAAGCAAGCAAACAAACAAACGAACAGGAAAAAAACAACAGCAACAACAACAACAACAACAACAACAACAACAAAAAAACACTCTTGACATTGGTGTCCTGTAGTTCTGTGTTCTGGGTTTGAGAATACTGTTCTCCTGGCTTCTCCTACATTATTGTCACCAGACCACAGGATGCCTGAGCAAGGCACCAGAAGTCTGCATTCTCAGTGTGCCTGAAACGAGGTATGGATTCAAACATTTGCTAGTGCTAGCACAAATGAGGAAGCCAGTTGGCTCAGCAAGAAAAATTGAAATGCTGTACCCAAATCCTGAGGGGGAGAGAGATGGACTCTCAGAAGTGGGGACAATCCTGAGAGCTCAGAGGAGACAACTACTTCTGCTCACATTCCTGAACCAAGAGGAACCCACCAAGTGCCCAGAGGGCACAGGAACTTAGAAGTAGTCAGGGGCAGGACACTTCCGGTTTCTGCATGCGCCAGGAGCTGAACTGGTCCCACAGCTCCTGTACCCAAATCCCATAGGAGAGGGAGTTGGACTCTCATAAGTGCAAACAATCGTGAGTGCTCAGGGGAGACCACCACTTCTGGACCAAAAGGAACCTGTGTAGTGCCCTCTGGATACAGGAACCTAGGAGCAGACATAGGCAGGACACATCTTGTTTCTGCCTGAGCCCAGAGCTGAAAGGCACTCACCAGGAGTGCTAACACACCTGAGAGCAGAGGTAAGAACAATTCTTCTGCCCCAAGCAGCCGCCTGGAGGCTTTAAGACACACAAACCCAGGAACAACTCCCTCTTACCAGATCTGGTTGAAAGGAAACAGGTCTACAAAAGTGCTGACACGCAGGCTTACAGGAGGGTCAAGCCACTGTCAGACATCAAGACAAGCTAACACCAGAGACAACCTGATGGTGAGAGGCAAGTATAGGAACCTAAGCGACAGAAATAAAGACTACTTCGCATCATCACAGTCCAGTTCGCCCACAAAAGCAAATACTGGATATCCAAACACAACAGAAAACAAGAATTGGATTTAAAATCTCCTCTCATGATGATAGAGGAATTTTTTAGAAGGACATAATTAACTCCCTTAAAGAATCACAGGACAACATGGGTAAACAAGTAGAAGTTACTTAAAGAGAAAACACAAAAATCCCATAAAGAATTAAAGGAAAAAGCAACCAAACAGGTGAAGGAATTGAACAAAATCATCCAGGATTTATAAATGGAAATAGAAACAATAAAGAAATCACAAAGGGAGACAATACTGGAGATAGAAAACCTAGGAAAGAAATCAGGAGTCATAGATGCAAACACCACCAACTGAGATGATCTTAATTCCAACTGAGCAGTCAAATGGATTTAACAGATATGTATTGAACATTTCATGCTAAAACAAAGGAATATAACTTCTTCTTAGCATCTCATGGTACCTTCTCCAAAATTGACCGTATAATTGGTCACAAAACAGTCCTCAACAAATACAAGAGGATTAAGATAATCCCATACATCCTATCAGATCACCACAGACTAAGGCTGGTTTTCAATAACAACAAAAATAGGAGAAAGCCTACAAATACATGGAAGTTGAACAATGCTCTACTCAATGATAACTTGGTCAAGGAAGAAATAAAGAAATTAAAGACTTTTTAGAAATTAATGAAAATGAAGGCACAACATACCCAAACTTACGGGACACAAAGAAAGCAGTGCTAAGAGGAAAACTCATAGCTCTGAGTGACTCCAAAAAGAAACAGGAGAGAGTATACATTAGAAGCTTGACAGCATGCCTGAAAGCTCTAGAACAAAAAGAAGCAAATACACCCAAGAGGAGTAAAAGGCAGGAAATAATCAAACTCAGGGCTGAAATCAACCCAATAGAAACAAAAAGGACTATACAAAGAATCAACAAAACAAGGAGCTGGTTCTTTGAGAAAATCAACACGATAGATAAACCCTTAGCCAGACTAACCAGAGGGCACAGAGAGAGTATCCAAATTAATAAAATCAGAAATGAAAAGGGAGACATAACTACAGAATCTGGGGAAATTTTAAAAAAATCATCAGATCATACTACAAAAGCCTATATTCAACAAAACTGAAAAATCTGGAGGAAATGGACAATTTTCTATACAAATACCAGGTACCAAAATTAAATCAGGATCAGATAAACCATCTAAACAACACCATAAATCCTAAAGAAGTAGAAGCAGTTAATAAAAGTCTCCCAATCTTAAAAAAGAAAAGAATCAATCCCAGAACCAGAAGGTTTAGTGGAAGATTCTATCAGACCTTCCTATAAGACCTCATACCAATGCTCTCCAAACTATTCCACAACAAAGAAACAGAAGGAGCACTACCCAATTCCTTCTATGAAGCCACAATTACGTGTATACCTAAACCACACAAAGATACAAAAAAGAAAGAACTTCAGACCAATTTCCCTTATGAATATCGACAAATAATACTCAATAAATTTCTCACAAACCGAATCAAAGAACACATCAAAACAATCATCCATCATGATCAAGTAGGGTTCATCCCAGAGATGCAGTTCAATATAAGAAAGTATATCAATGTAATCCACTATGTAAACAAACTCAAAGAAAAAAGTCACATGATCATTTCATTAAATGCTGAGAAAGCATTTGACAAAATTCAACACCCCTTCATGTTAAAAGTCACAGAAAGGGGTTGGGGATTTGGCTCAGTGGTAGAGCTCTTGCCTAGCAACCGCAAGGCCCTGGGTTCAGTCCCCAGCTCCGAAAAAAAAGAAAAAAAAGTCACAGAAAGATCAGGAAATCAAGGCCAATACCTAAACATACTAAAAGCAATATACAGCAAAGCAGTCGCTAACATCAAACTAAGTGGAGAGAAACCTGAAGCAATCCCACTAAAATCAAGGAATAGACAAGGCTGCCCACTCTCTCCCTACTTATTCAATATAGTACTCAAAGTTTTGCCAGAGCAATCAGACAACGAAAGGAGGTCAAACGGAAACAGATTGGAAGGGAAGAAGTCAAAATATCAGTATTTGCAGATGATATGATAGTATACCTAAGTGGCCACAAAAGTTCCACCAGAGAACTACTAAACCTGATAAACAACTTCAGTAAAGTGTCTGGGTATAAAATTAATTCAAACAAATCACTAGCCATCCCCTACTCAAAAGATAAACAGGCTGATAAAGAAACGACACCCTTCACAATAGTCCCAAATAATATAAAATACCTCGGTGTGACTTTAACCAAGCAAGTGAAAGATCTGTATGACAAGAACTGAAGTCTCTGAAGAAAGAAACTGAAGAAGCTCTCAGAAGATGGAAAGATCTCCTTTGCTCAAGGATTAGCAGGATTAATATAGTAAAAATGGCCATTTTGCCAAAAGCAATCTACCGATTCAATGCAATCCCCATCAAAATTCCAACTCAATTCTTTATAAAGATAGAAAGAACAATTTGCAAATTCATTTGGAATAACAAAAAACCCAGGACAGCAAAAACTATACTCAACAATAAAAAAACTTTTAGGGGAATCACCATCCCTGGCCTCAAGCACTATTACAGAGCAATAGTCATAAAAACTGTATGGTACTGGTACAGAGACAGGCAGATAAAGCAATGGAATAGAATTGAAGACCCAGAAATGAACCCATACACCTATCGTCACTTGATCTTTGAAAAAGGAGCTAAAACAATCCAATGGAAAAAGGATAGCATTTTCACCAAATGGTGCTGGTGCAACTGGAGGTCAGCATGTAGAAGAATGGAAATTTATCCATTCTTATCACCCTGCACAAAGCTTAAGTCCACATGGATCAAGGAACTCCACATTAAACCAGATACACAGAAACTAATAGAAAAAATGTGGGGAAGAATCTTGAACACATGGACACTGGAAAAAAATTTCCTGAACAAAACACCAATGGCTCATGCTCTAAGATCAAGAATCGACAAATGGGATCTCATAAATCTGCAAAGTTTCTGTAAGGCAAAGGACACTGTCATTAGGACAAAATGTCAACCAACAGATTGGGAAAAGATCTTTACCAATCCTACATCTGATTGAAGGCTAATAGCCAAATATACAAAGAAAATTAGACTCCAGAGAACCAAATAATCTTATTAAAAAATGGAGTAGAGCTAAACAAAAAATCCTCAGCTGAAGAATATCGAATGGAAGAGAAGTACCTAAAGAAATGCTCAACATCCTTACTGATCAGGGAAATGCAAATCAAAACAACCCTGAGATTCCACCTCACACCACTCAGAATGGCTAAGATCAAAATCTCAGGTGACAGCAGATGCTGGTGAGGATGTGGAGAAAGATGAACACTCCTCAATTGTTGGTGGGATTGCAAGCTGGTACAACCACTCTGGAACACAGTCTGGAGGTGTCTCTTGAAATTGGATATTCCCCTACCTGAGAACCCAGCTATACCTCCCCTTGGCATATACCCAAAAGATGCTCCACTATGTTCACAGCAGCCTTATTTATAATAGCCAGAAGCAGGAAAGGACCCAGATGCCCTTCAACAGAGGAATGGATTTAAAAAATGTGGTACATCTACACAATGGAATAAAAAACAATGACTTCATGAAATTCATAGGCAAATGGAATGAACTAAAATATCGTTCTGAGTGAGGTAACCCAATCACAGAAAAACACACATGGTATGCACTCACTGATAAGTGGCTATTAGCCCAAATGCCTGAATTGCCCTAGATGCACAGAACACATGAAACTCAAGACGGATGATCAAAATGTGAATGCTTCACTCCTTCTTTAAAAGGGGAACAAGAATGCTCTTGGCAGGGAATAGGGAGGCAAAGTTTAAAACAGAGGCAAAAGGAACACCCATTCAGAGCCTGCCCCACATGTGGCCCATACATATACAGCCACCAAACTAGATAAGATGGATGAAGCAAAGAAGTACAGGCTGACAGGAACCGGATGTAGATCTCTCCGGAGAGACACAGCCAGAATACAGCAAATACATAAGCAAATGCCAGCAGCAAACCACTGAACTGAGAATGGGACCCCAGTTGAAGGAATCAGAGAAAGGACTGGAAGAGCTTGAAGGGGCTCGAGACCCCATATGAACAACAATGCCAACCAACCAGAGTTTCCAGGGACTAAACCACTACCTAAAGACTATACATGGACTGACCTTGGGCTCCAACCTCATAGGTAGCAATGAATAGCCTAGTAAGAGCACCAGTGGAAGGGGAAGCCTTTGGTCCTGCCAAGACTGAACCCTCAGTGAACGTGATTGTTGGGGGGAGGGCAGTAATGGGGGGAGGATGGAGAGGGGAACACCCATATAGAAGGGGAGGGGGGGTTAGGGGGATGTTGGCCCAGAAACCGGGAAGGGGAATAACAATCGAAATGTAAATAAGAAATACCCAATCTAATAAAGATGAAAAAAATAAAAAATAAATAAAAAATTAAAAAAGAATGTATTGGGTAGTTTTCTTTCTGTTTCAATTTTTGCAGAATAGTTTGAAGAGTATTGGTATTAGGTCTTCTTTGAAGGTCTGATAGAATTTTTCACTAAACCCATTTGGTCCTGGGCTTTTTTTGTTTGGGACACTTTTAATGACTGCTTCTATTCCTTTAGGGTTTATGGGAATATTTAGATGGTTTATCTGATCCTGATTTAACTTTGGTAGGTGGTATCTGTCTAGAAAATTTCTCATTTCATCCAGATTTTCCAGTTTTGTTGAATAGAGGCTCTTGTAGTCGAATCTGATGTTTGTTTGTTTTTTTAATTTTCTCATTTTCTGTTGTTATGTCTCCCTTTTCTTTTCTGATTTTGTTAAATTGGATACTGGCTCTATGACCTCTGGTTATTCTGGTTAAGGGTTTATCTATCCTGTTGATTTTCTCAAAGAACCAGCTTCTAGTTTTGTTGATTCTTTATTTAGTTCTTTTTATTTCTACTTGATTGATTTTAGCATTGTGTTTGATTATTTCTTGCCATCTACTCCTGTTGGATGTATTTATTTCTTTTTGATCTATAGCTTTCAGTTATGCTGTCAAGCTGCTTATGTTTGCTCTCCAGTTTCTTCTCTCTCAGAGCTATGAGTTTTCCTCTTAGCACTGCTTTTGTTTTGTCCCATAAGATTGGGTATACTGTGCCTTCGTTTTCATAAAATTATAAAAGGTCTTTTATTTTTTTCTTTATTTCTTCCTTAGCCAGGTTATCATTGAGTAGAGTGGTGTTCAGCTTTCATTACATCTATCTTCATCCGGAAAATTGCGCAATAGTTCTGTGTGTGTGTGTGTGTGTGTGTGTGTGTGTGTGTGTATCTTTGTGTGGCTTTTGTATCCAGGTGACTGTGGCCTCAAAAAATGTAGTTGGCAATGATTCCTCTGTTTCTATTTTGGGGAATTATTTTATAATGTTGGCTTTAACTCTTCTTTGAAAATCCGGTAGATGTCTGCTTTATTTCTATTGACTACTTCTGTTTCCTCAGGTGTCTATTTAAATTGTTTATCTCTTCTTGATTTAACTTTGGTAAGTAGTCTCTATCTAGAAAATGATCCATTTCTTTTAGATTTTCCAATTTTGTACACTATATATTTTTAAGTATGACCCAAGGATTCTTCATTTTGCTTAGGTATTTGTTATGTCCTCATTTTCATTTCTGATATATCTATTTGAATATTCTCTCCATCTTTCATTTAGTTTGAATAAGGATTTATTGATGCTGTTGCTTTTTTCAAAGAATGAACTCTTTGTTTCCTCAATTCTTTCTATTGTTCTCTTTGTTTCTATTTTATTGATTTCAATGTTTTTTTTTTGGGGGGGTTTGAAGTTTTCTTCTTTTTTTTTTTCTTTTTTCTTTTTTTTTTTATTAACTTGAGTATTTCTTATATACATTTCGAGTGTTATTCCCTTTCCCGGTTTCCGGGCAAACATCCCCCTCCCCCCTCCCCTTCCTTATGGGTGTTCCCCTCCCAACCCTCCCCCCATTGCCGCCCTCCCCCCATAGACTAGTTCACTGGGGGTTCAGTCTTAGCAGGACCCAGGGCTTCCCCTTCCACTGGTGCTCTTACTAGGATATTCATTGCTACCTATGGGGTCAGAGTCCAGGGTCAGTCCATGTATAGTCTTTAGGTAGTGGCTTAGTCCCTGGAAGCTCTGGTTGCTTGGCATTGTTGTACTTTTGGGGTCTCGAGCCCCTTCAAGCTCTTCCAGTTCTTTCTCTGATTCCTTCAATAGGGGACCTATTCTCAGTTCAGTGGTTTGCTGCTGGCATTTGCTTATGTATTTGCTGTATTCTGGCTGTGTCTCTCAGGAGCGATCTACATCCGGCTCCTGTCGGTCTGCACTTCTTTGCTTCATCCATCTTGTCTAATTGGGTGGCTGTATATGTATGGGCCACATGTGGGGCAGGCTCTGAATGGGTGTTCCTTAAGTCTCTGTTTTAATCTTTGCCTCTCCCTTCCCTGCCAAGGGTATTCTTTTTCCTCATTTAAAGAAGGAGTGAAGCATTCACATTTTGATCATCCGTCTTGAGTTTCGTTTGTTCTAGGGATCTAGGGTAATTCAAGCATTTGGGCTAATAGCCACTTATCAATGAGTGCATACCATGTATGTCTTTCTGTGATTGGGTTAGCTCACTCAGGATGATATTTTCCAGTTCCAACCATTTGCCTACGAATTTCATAAACTCGTTGTTTTTGATAGCTGAGTAATATTCCATTGTGTAGATGTACCACATTTTCTGTATCCATTCCTCTGTTGAAGGGCATCTGGGTTCTCTCCAGCTTCTGGCTATTATAAATAAGGCTGCGATGAACATAGTGGAGCACGTGTCTCTTTTATATGTTGAGGCATCTTTTGGGTATATGCCCAAGAGAGGTATAGCTGGATCCTCAGGCAGTTCAATGTGCAATTTTCTGAGGAACCTCCAGACTGATTTCCAGAATGGTTTTACCAGTCTGCAATCCCACCAACAATGGAGGAGTGTTCCTCTTTCTCCACATCCTCGCCAGCATCTGCTGTCACATGAGTTTTTGATCTTAGCCATTCTCACTGGTGTGAGGTGAAATCTCAGGGTTGTTTTGATTTGCATTTCCCTTATGACTAAAGATGTTGAACATTTCTTTAGGTGTTTCTCAGCCATTCGGCATTCCTCAGTGAATTCTTTGTTTAGCTCTGAACCCCATTTTTTAATTGGGTTATTTGTTTCCCTGCGGTCTAACTTCTTGAGTTCTTTGTATATTTTGGATATAAGGCCTCTATCTGTTGTAGGATTGGTAAAGATCTTTTCCCAATCTGTTGGTTGCCGTTTTGTCCTAACCACAGTGTCCTTTGCCTTACAGAAGCTTTGCAGTTTTATGAGATCCCATTTGTCGATTCTTGATCTTAGAGCATAAGCCATTGGTGTTTTGATCAGGAAATTTTTTCCAGTGCCCATGTGTTCCAGATGCTTCCCTAGTTTTTCTTCTATTAGTTTGAGTGTGTCTGGTTTGATGTGGAGGTCCTTGATCCACTTGGACTCAAGCTTTGTACAGGGTGATAAGGATGGATCGATCTGCATTCTTCTACATGTTGCCCTCCAGTTGAACCAGCACCATTTGCTGAAAATGCTACCTTTTTTCCATTGGATGGTTTTGGCTCCTTTGTCAAAAATCAAGTGACCATAGGTGTGTGGGTTCATTTCTGGGTCTTCAATTCTATTCCATTGGTCTATCTGTCTGTCTCTGTACCAATACCATGCAGTTTTTATCACTATTGCTCTGTAATACTGCTTGAGTTCAGGGATAGTGATTCCCCCTGAAGTCCTTTTATTGTTGAGGATAGCTTTAGCTATCCTGGGTTTTTTGTTATTCCAGATGAATTTGCAAATTGTTCTGTCTAACTCTTTGAAGAATTGGATTGGTATTTTGATGGGGATTGCATTCAATCTGTAGATTGCTTTTGGTAAAATGGCCATTTTTACTATATCAATCCTGCCAATCTATGAGCATGGGAGATCTTTCCATCTTCTGAGGTCTTCTTCAATTTCTTTCCTCAGTGTCTTGAAGTTCTTATTGTACAGATCTTTTACTTGCTTGGTTAAAGTCACACCGAGGTACTTTATATTATTTGTGTCTATTATGAAGGGTGTCGTTTCCCTAATTTCTTTCTCGGCTTGTTTCTCTTTTGTATAGAGGAAGGCAACTGATTTATTTGAGTTAATTTTATACCCAGCCACTTTGCTGAAGTTGTTTATCAGCTTTAGGAGTTCTCTGGTGGAACTTTTGGGATCACTTAAACATACTATCATGTCATCTGCAAATAGTGATATTTTGACCTCTTCTTTTCCGATCTGTATCCCCTTGATCTCCTTTTGTTGTCTGATTGCTCTGGCTAGAACTTCAAGAACTATATTGAATAAGTAGGGAGAGAGTGGGCAGCCTTGTCTAGTCCCTGATTTTAGTGGGATTGCTTCAAGTTTCTCTCCATTTAGTTTAATGTTAGCAACTGGTTTGCTGTATATGGCTTTTACTATGTTTAGGTATGGGCCTTGAATTCCTATTCTTTCCAGGACTTTTATCATGAGGGGTGTTGAATTTTGTCAAATGCTTTCTCAGCATCTAATGCAATGATCATGTGGTTCTGTTCTTTCAGTTTGTTTATATAATGGATCACGTTGATGGTTTTCCGTATATTAAACCATCCCTGCATGCCTGGGATGAAGCCTACTTGGTCATGGTGGATGATTGTGTTGATGTGCTCTTGAATTCGGTTTGCCAGAATTTTATTGAGTATTTTTGCGTCGATATTCATAAGGGAAATTGGTCTGAAGTTCTCTTTCTTTGTTGTGTCTTTGTGTGGTTTAGGTATAAGAGTAATTGCGGCTTCGTAGAAGGAATTCGGTAGGGCTCCATCTGTTTCAATTTTGTGGAATAGTTTGGATAATATTGGTATGAGGTCTTCTATGAAGTTTTGATAGAATTCTGCACTAAACCTGTCTGGACCTGGGCTCTTTTTGGTTGGGAGACCTTTAATGACTGCTTCTATTTCCTTAGGAGTTATGGGGTTGTTTAACTGGTTTATCTGTTCGTGATTTAACTTCGATACCTGGTATCTGTCTAGGAAATTGTCCATTTCCTGAAGATTTTCAAGTTTTGTTGAATATAGGTTTTTATAGTAAGATCTGATGATTTTTTGAATTTCCTCTGAATCTGTAGTTATGTCTCCCTTTTCATTTCTGATTTTGTTAATTTGGACACACTCTCTGTGTCCTCTCGTTAGTCTGGCTAAGGGTTTATCTATCTTGTTGATTTGCTCAAAGAACCAACTTTTGGTTCTGTTGATTCTTTCTATGGTCCTTTTTGTTTCTACTTGGTAGATTTCAGCTCTGAGTTTGATTATTTCCTGCCTTCTACTCCTCCTGGGTGTATTTGCTTCTTTTTGTTCTAGAGCTTTTAGGTGTGCTGTCAAGCTGCTGACATATGCTCTTTCCTGTTTCTTTCTGCAGGCACTCAGAGCTATGAGTTTTCCTCTTGGCACAGCTTTCATTGTGTCCCATAAGTTTGGGTATGTTGTACCTTCATTTTCACTAAATTCTAAAAAGTTTTTAATTTCTTTCTTTATTTCTTCCTTGACCAGGTTATCATTGAGTAGAGCATTGTTCAATTTCCACGTATATGTGGGCATTCTTCCCTTATTGTTATTGAAGACCAGTTTTAGGCTGTGGTGGTCCGATAGCACGCATGGGATTATTTCTATCTTTCAGTACCTGTTGAGGCCCGTTTTTTGACCAATTATATGGTCAATTTTGGAGAAAGTACCATGAGGAGCTGAGAAGAAGGTATATCCTTTTGCTTTAGGATAGAATGTTCTATAAATATCCGTTAAGTCCATTTGGCTCATGACTTCTCTTAGTCTGTCGACATCACTGTTTAATTTCTGTTTCCATGATCTGTCCATTGATGAGAGTGGGGTGTTGAAATCTCCCACTATTATTGTGAGAGGTGCAATGTGTGTTTTGAGCTCTAGTAAGGTTTCTTTTACGTATGTAGGTGCCCTTGTATTTGGGGCATAGATATTTAGGATTGAGAGTTCATCTTGGTGGATTTTTCCTTTGATGAGTATGAAGTGTCCTTCCTTATCTTTTTTGATGACTTTTAGTTGGAAATTGATTTTATTTGATATTAGAATGGCTACTCCAGCTTGCTTCTTCTGACCATTTGCTTGGAAAGTTGTTTTCCAGCCTTTCACTCTGAGGTAGTGTCTGTCTTTGTCTCTGAGGTGTGTTTCCTGTAGGCAGCAGAATGCAGGGTCCTCGTTGTGTATCCAGTTTGTTAATCTATGTCTTTTTTTTTTATTTTTTTTTATTAATTTGAGTATTTCTTTTTTTTTTGTTTTTTTGTTTTTTTGTTTTTTTTGTTTTTTTTTTTTAATTAACTTGAGTATTTCTTATATACATTTCGAGTGTTATTCCCTTTCCCGGTTTCCGGGCAAACATCCCCCTCCCCCCTCCCCTTCCTTATGGGTGTTCCCCTCCCAACCCTCCCCCCATTGCCCCCCTCCCCCCATAGACTAGTTCACTGGGGGTTCAGTCTTAGCAGGACCCAGGGCTTCCCCTTCCACTGGTGCTCTTACTAGGATATTCATTGCTACCTATGGGGTCAGAGTCCAGGGTCAGTCCATGTATAGTCTTTAGGTAGTGGCTTAGTCCCTGGAAGCTCTTGTTGCTTGGCATTGTTGGACTTTTGGGGTCTCGAGCCCCTTCAAGCTCTTCCAGTTCTTTCTCTGATTCCTTCAATAGGGGACCTATTCTCAGTTCAGTGGTTTGCTGCTGGCATTCGCCTCTATATTTGCTGTATTCTGGCTGTGTCTCTCAGGAGCGATCTACATCCGGCTCCTGTCGGTCTGCACTTCTTTGCTTCATCCATCTTGTCTAATTGGGTGGCTGTATATGTATGGGCCACATGTGGGGCAGGCTCTGAATGGGTGTTCCTTAAGTCTCTGTTTTAATCTTTGCCTCTCCCTTCCCTGCCAAGGGTATTCTTTTTCCTCATTTAAAGAAGGAGTGAAGCATTCACATTTTGATCATCCGTCTTGAGTTTCGTTTGTTCTAGGGATCTAGGGTAATTCAAGCATTTGGGCTAATAGCCACTTATTAATGAGTGCATACCATGTATGTCTTTCTGTGATTGGGTTAGCTCACTCAGGATGATATTTTCCAGTTCCAACCATTTGCCTACGAATTTCATAAACTCGTTGTTTTTGATAGATGAGTAATATTCCATTGTGTAGATGTACCACATTTTCTGTATCCATTCCTCTGTTGAAGGGCATCTGGGTTCTTTCCATTTTCTGGCTATTATAAATAAGGCTGCGATGAACATAGTGGAGCACGTGTCTCTTTTATATGTTGAGGCATCTTTTGGGTATATGCCCAAGAGAGGTATAGCTGGATCCTCAGGCAGTTCAATGTCCAATTTTCTGAGGAACCTCCAGACTGATTTCCAGAATGGTTTTACCAGTCTGCAATCCCACCAACAGTGGAGGAGTGTTCCTCTTTCTCCACATCCTCGCCAGCATCTGCTGTCACCTGAGTTTTTGATCTTAGCCAATCGCACTGGTGTGAGGTGAAATCTCAGGGTTGTTTTGATTTGCATTTCCCTTATGACTAAAGATGTTGAACATTTCTTTAGGTGTTTCTCAGCCATTCGGCATTCCTCAGCTGTGAATTCTTTGTTTAGCTCTGAACCCCATTTTTTAATAGGGTTATTTGTTTCCCTGCGGTCTAACTTCTTGAGTTCTTTGTATATTTTGGAAATAAGGCCTCTATCTGTTGTAGGATTGGTAAAGATCTTTTCCCAATCTGTTGGTTGCCGTTTTGTCCTAACCACAGTGTCCTTTGCCTTACAGAAGCTTTGCAGTTTTATGAGATCCCATTTGTCGATTCTTGATCTTAGAGCATAAGCCATTGGTGTTTTGTTCAGGAAATTTTTTCCAGTGCCCATGTGTTCCAGATGCTTCCCTAGTTTTTCTTCTATTAGTTTGAGTGTGTCTGGTTTGATGTGGAGGTCCTTGATCCACTTGGACTTAAGCTTTGTACAGGGTGATAAGGATGGATCGATCTGCATTCTTCTACATGTTGCCCTCCACTTGAACCAGCACCATTTGCTGAAAATGCTACCTTTTTTCCATTGGATGGTTTTGGCTCCTTTGTCAAAAATCAAGTGACCATAGGTGTGTGGGTTCATTTCTGGGTCTTCAATTCTATTCCATTGGTCTATCTGTCTGTCTCTGTACCAATACCATGCAGTTTTTATCACTATTGCTCTGTAATACTGCTTGAGTTCAGGGATAGTGATTCCCCCTGAAGTCCTTTTATTGTTGAGGATAGCTTTAGCTATCCTGGGTTTTTTGTTATTCCAGATGAATTTGCAAATTGTTCTGTCTAACTCTTTGAAGAATTGGATTGGTATTTTGATGGGGATTGCATTGAATCTGTAGATTGCTTTTGGTAAAATGGCCATTTTTACCATATTAATCCTGCCAATCCATGAGCATGGGAGATCTTTCCATCTTCTGAGGTCTTCTTCAATTTCTTTCCTCAGTGTCTTGAAGTTCTTATTGTACAGATCTTTTACTTGCTTGGTTAAAGTCACACCGAGGTACTTTATATTATTTGGGTCTATTATGAAGGGTGCCGTTTCCCTAATTTCTTTCTCGGCTTGTTTCTCTTTTGTATAGAGGAAGGCAACTGATTTATTTGAGTTAATTTTATACCCAGCCACTTTGCTGAAGTTGTTTATCAGCTTTAGGAGTTCTCTGGTGGAACTTTTGGGATCACTTAAATATACTATCATGTCATCTGCAAATAGTGATATTTTGACCTCTTCTTTTCTGATCTGTATCCCTTTGATCTCCTTTTGTTGTCTGATTGCTCTGGCTAGAACTTCAAGAACTATATTGAATAAGTAGGGAGAGAGTGGGCAGCCTTGTCTAGTCCCTGATTTTAGTGGGATTGCTTCAAGTTTCTCTCCATTTAGTTTAATGTTAGCAACTGGTTTGCTGTATATGGCTTTTACTATGTTTAGGTATGGGCCTTGAATTCCTATTCTTTCCAGGACTTTTATCATGAAGGGGTGTTGAATTTTGTCAAATGCTTTCTCAGCATCTAATGCAATGATCATGTGGTTCTGTTCTTTCAGTTTGTTTATATAATGGATCACGTTGATGGTTTTCCGTATATTAAACCATCCCTGCATGCCTGGGATGAAGCCTACTTGGTCATGGTGGATGATTGTTTTGATGTGCTCTTGAATTCGGTTTGCCAGAATTTTATTGAGTATTTTTGCGTCGATATTCATAAGGGAAATTGGTCTGAAGTTCTCTTTCTTTGTTGTGTCTTTGTGTGGTTTAGGTATAAGAGTAATTGCGGCTTCGTAGAAGGAATTCGGTAGGGCTCCATCTGTTTCAATTTTGTGGAATAGTTTGGATAATATTGGTATGAGGTCTTCTATGAAGTTTTGATAGAATTCTGCACTAAACCTTTCTGGACCTGGGCTCTTTTTGGTTGGGAGACCTTTAATGACTGCTTCTATTTCCTTAGGAGTTATGGGGTTGTTTAACTGGTTTATCTGTTCGTGATTTAACTTCGATACCTGGTATCTGTCTAGGAAATTGTCCATTTCCTGAAGATTTTCAAGTTTTGTTGAATATAGGTTTTTATAGTAAGATCTGATGATTTTTTGAATTTCCTCTGAATCTGTAGTTATGTCTCCCTTTTCATTTCTGATTTTGTTAATTTGGACACACTCTCTGTGTCCTCTCGTTAGTCTGGCTAAGGGTTTATCTATCTTGTTGATTTTCTCAAAGAACCAACTTTTGGTTCTGTTGATTCTTTCTATGGTCCTTTTTGTTTCTACTTGGTAGATTTCAGCTCTGAGTTTGATTATTTCCTGCCTTCTACTCCTCCTGGGTGTATTTGCTTCTTTTTGTTCTAGAGCTTTTAGGTGTGCTGTCAAGCTGCTGACATATGCTCTTTCCTGTTTCTTTCTGCAGGCACTCAGAGCTATGAGTTTTCCTCTTGGCACAGCTTTCATTGTGTCCCATAAGTTTGGGTATGTTGTACCTTCATTTTCACTAAATTCTAAAAAGTTTTTAATTTCTTTCTTTATTTCTTCCTTGACCAGGTTATCATTGAGTAGAGCATTGTTCAATTTCCACGTATATGTGGGCATTCTTCCCTTATTGTTATTGAAGACCAGTTTTAGGCTGTGGTGGTCCGATAGCACGCATGGGATTATTTCTATCTTTCAGTACCTGTTGAGGCCCGTTTTTTGACCAATTATATGGTCAATTTTGGAGAAAGTACCATGAGGAGCTGAGAAGAAGGTATATCCTTTTGCTTTAGGATAGAATGTTCTATAAATATCCGTTAAGTCCATTTGGCTCATGACTTCTCTTAGTCTGTCGACATCACTGTTTAATTTCTGTTTCCATGATCTGTCCATTGATGAGAGTGGGGTGTTGAAATCTCCCACTATTATTGTGAGAGGTGCAATGTGTGTTTTGAGCTCTAGTAAGGTTTCTTTTACGTATGTAGGTGCCCTTGTATTTGGGGCATAGATATTTAGGATTGAGAGTTCATCTTGGTGGATTTTTCCTTTGATGAGTATGAAGTGTCCTTCCTTATCTTTTTTGATGACTTTTAGTTGGAAATTGATTTTATTTGATATTAGAATGGCTACTCCAGCTTGCTTCTTCTGACCATTTGCTTGGAAAGTTGTTTTCCAGCCTTTCACTCTGAGGTAGTGTCTGTCTTTGTCTCTGAGGTGTGTTTCCTGTAGGCAGCAGAATGCAGGGTCCTCGTTGTGTATCCAGTTTGTTAATCTATGTCTTTTTTTTTTGATTTTTTTTTTTATTAATTTGAGTATTTCTTATATACATTTCGAGTGTTATTCCCTTTCCCGGTTTCCGGGCAAACATCCCCCTCCCCCCTCCCTTTCCTTATGGGTGTTCCCCTCCCAACCCTCCCCCCATTGCCCCCCTCCCCCCATAGACTAGTTCACTGGGGGTTCAGTCTTAGCAGGACCCAGGGCTTCCCCTTCCACTGGTGCTCTTACTAGGATATTCATTGCTACCTATGGGGTCAGAGTCCAGGGTCAGTCCATGTATAGTCTTTAGGTAGTGGCTTAGTCCCTGGAAGCTCTGGTTGCTTGGCATTGTTGGACTTTTGGGGTCTCGAGCCCCTTCAAGCTCTTCCAGTTCTTTCTCTGATTCCTTCAATAGGGGACCTATTCTCAGTTCAGTGGTTTGCTGCTGGCATTCGCCTCTATATTTGCTGTATTCTGGCTGTGTCTCTCAGGAGCGATCTACATCCGGCTCCTGTCGGTCTGCACTTCTTTGCTTCATCCATCTTGTCTAATTGGGTGGCTGTATATGTATGGGCCACATGTGGGGCAGGCTCTGAATGGGTGTTCCTTCAGTCTCTGTTTTAATCTTTGCCTCTCCCTTCCCTGCCAAGGGTATTCTTTTTCCTCATTTAAAGAAGGAGTGAAGCATTCACATTTTGATCATCCGTCTTGAGTTTCGTTTGTTCTAGGGATCTAGGGTAATTCAAGCATTTGGGCTAATAGCCACTTATTAATGAGTGCATACCATGTATGTCTTTCTGTGATTGGGTTAGCTCACTCAGGATGATATTTTCCAGTTCCAACCATTTGCCTACGAATTTCATAAACTCGTTGTTTTTGATAGATGAGTAATATTCCATTGTGTAGATGTACCACATTTTCTGTATCCATTCCTCTGTTGAAGGGCATCTGGGTTCTTTCCATTTTCTGGCTATTATAAATAAGGCTGCGATGAACATAGTGGAGCACGTGTCTCTTTTATATGTTGAGGCATCTTTTGGGTATATGCCCAAGAGAGGTATAGCTGGATCCTCAGGCAGTTCAATGTCCAATTTTCTGAGGAACCTCCAGACTGATTTCCAGAATGGTTTTACCAGTCTGCAATCCCACCAACAGTGGAGGAGTGTTCCTCTTTCTCCACATCCTCGCCAGCATCTGCTGTCACCTGAGTTTTTGATCTTAGCCAATCGCACTGGTGTGAGGTGAAATCTCAGGGTTGTTTTGATTTGCATTTCCCTTATGACTAAAGATGTTGAACATTTCTTTAGGTGTTTCTCAGCCATTCGGCATTCCTCAGCTGTGAATTCTTTGTTTAGCTCTGAACCCCATTTTTTAATAGGGTTATTTGTTTCCCTGCGGTCTAACTTCTTGAGTTCTTTGTATATTTTGGAAATAAGGCCTCTATCTGTTGTAGGATTGGTAAAGATCTTTTCCCAATCTGTTGGTTGCCGTTTTGTCCTAACCACAGTGTCCTTTGCCTTACAGAAGCTTTGCAGTTTTATGAGATCCCATTTGTCGATTCTTGATCTTAGAGCATAAGCCATTGGTGTTTTGTTCAGGAAATTTTTTCCAGTGCCCATGTGTTCCAGATGCTTCCCTAGTTTTTCTTCTATTAGTTTGAGTGTGTCTGGTTTGATGTGGAGGTCCTTGATCCACTTGGACTTAAGCTTTGTACAGGGTGATAAGGATGGATCGATCTGCATTCTTCTACATGTTGCCCTCCACTTGAACCAGCACCATTTGCTGAAAATGCTATCTTTTTTCCATTGGATGGTTTTGGCTCCTTTGTCAAAAATCAAGTGACCATAGGTGTGTGGGTTCATTTCTGGGTCTTCAATTCTATTCCATTGGTCTATCTGTCTGTCTCTGTACCAATACCATGCAGTTTTTATCACTATTGCTCTGTAATACTGCTTGAGTTCAGGGATAGTGATTCCCCCTGAAGTCCTTTTATTGTTGAGGATAGCTTTAGCTATCCTGGGTTTTTTGTTATTCCAGATGAATTTGCAAATTGTTCTGTCTAACTCTTTGAAGAATTGGATTGGTATTTTGATGGGGATTGCATTGAATCTGTAGATTGCTTTTGGTAAAATGGCCATTTTTACCATATTAATCCTGCCAATCCATGAGCATGGGAGATCTTTCCATCTTCTGAGGTCTTCTTCAATTTCTTTCCTCAGTGTCTTGAAGTTCTTATTGTACAGATCTTTTACTTGCTTGGTTAAAGTCACACCGAGGTACTTTATATTATTTGGGTCTATTATGAAGGGTGCCGTTTCCCTAATTTCTTTCTCGGCTTGTTTCTCTTTTGTATAGAGGAAGGCAACTGATTTATTTGAGTTAATTTTATACCCAGCCACTTTGCTGAAGTTGTTTATCAGCTTTAGTAGTTCTCTGGTGGAACTTTTGGGATCACTTAAATATACTATCATGTCATCTGCAAATAGTGATATTTTGACCTCTTCTTTTCTGATCTGTATCCCTTTGATCTCCTTTTGTTGTCTGATTGCTCTGGCTAGAACTTCAAGAACTATATTGAATAAGTAGGGAGAGAGTGGGCAGCCTTGTCTAGTCCCTGATTTTAGTGGGATTGCTTCAAGTTTCTCTCCATTTAGTTTAATGTTAGCAACTGGTTTGCTGTATATGGCTTTTACTATGTTTAGGTATGGGCCTTGAATTCCTATTCTTTCCAGGACTTTTATCATGAAGGGGTGTTGAATTTTGTCAAATGCTTTCTCAGCATCTAATGCAATGATCATGTGGTTCTGTTCTTTCAGTTTGTTTATATAATGGATCACGTTGATGGTTTTCCGTATATTAAACCATCCCTGCATGCCTGGGATGAAGCCTACTTGGTCATGGTGGATGATTGTTTTGATGTGCTCTTGAATTCGGTTTGCCAGAATTTTATTGAGTATTTTTGCGTCGATATTCATAAGGGAAATTGGTCTGAAGTTCTCTTTCTTTGTTGTGTCTTTGTGTGGTTTAGGTATAAGAGTAATTGCGGCTTCGTAGAAGGAATTCGGTAGGGCTCCATCTGTTTCAATTTTGTGGAATAGTTTGGATAATATTGGTATGAGGTCTTCTATGAAGTTTTGATAGAATTCTGCACTAAACCTGTCTGGACCTGGGCTCTTTTTGGTTGGGAGACCTTTAATGACTGCTTCTATTTCCTTAGGAGTTATGGGGTTGTTTAACTGGTTTATCTGTTCGTGATTTAACTTCGATACCTGGTGTCTGTCTAGGAAATTGTCCATTTCCTGAAGATTTTCAAGTTTTGTTGAATATAGGTTTTTATAGTAAGATCTGATGATTTTTTGAATTTCCTCTGAATCTGTAGTTATGTCTCCCTTTTCATTTCTGATTTTGTTAATTTGGACACACTCTCTGTGTCCTCTCGTTAGTCTGGCTAAGGGTTTATCTATCTTGTTGATTTTCTCAAAGAACCAACTTTTGGTTCTGTTGATTCTTTCTATGGTCCTTTTTGTTTCTACTTGGTAGATTTCAGCTCTGAGTTTGATTATTTCCTGCCTTCTACTCCTCCTGGGTGTATTTGCTTCTTTTTGTTCTAGAGCTTTTAGGTGTGCTGTCAAGCTGCTGACATATGCTCTTTCCTGTTTCTTTCTGCACGCACTCAGAGCTATGAGTTTTCCTCTTGGCACAGCTTTCATTGTGTCCCATAAGTTTGGGTATGTTGTACCTTCATTTTCACTAAATTCTAAAAAGTTTTTAATTTCTTTCTTTATTTCTTCCTTGACCAGGTTATCATTGAGTAGAGCATTGTTCAATTTCCACGTATATGTGGGCATTCTTCCCTTATTGTTATTGAAGACCAGTTTTAGGCTGTGGTGGTCCGATAGCACGCATGGGATTATTTCTATCTTTCAGTACCTGTTGAGGCCCGTTTTTTGACCAATTATATGGTCAATTTTGGAGAAAGTACCATGAGGAGCTGAGAAGAAGGTATATCCTTTTGCTTTAGGATAGAATGTTCTATAAATATCCGTTAAGTCCATTTGGCTCATGACTTCTCTTAGTCTGTCGACATCACTGTTTAATTTCTGTTTCCATGATCTGTCCATTGATGAGAGTGGGGTGTTGAAATCTCCCACTATTATTGTGAGAGGTGCAATGTGTGTTTTGAGCTCTAGTAAGGTTTCTTTTACGTATGTAGGTGCCCTTGTATTTGGGGCATAGATATTTAGGATTGAGAGTTCATCTTGGTGGATTTTTCCTTTGATGAGTATGAAGTGTCCTTCCTTATCTTTTTTGATGACTTTTAGTTGGAAATTGATTTTATTTGATATTAGAATGGCTACTCCAGCTTGCTTCTTCTGACCATTTGCTTGGAAAGTTGTTTTCCAGCCTTTCACTCTGAGGTAGTGTCTGTCTTTGTCTCTGAGGTGTGTTTCCTGTAGGCAGCAGAATGCAGGGTCCTCGTTGTGTATCCAGTTTGTTAATCTATGTCTTTTTTTTTTGATTTTTTTTTTTATTAATTTGAGTATTTCTTATATACATTTCGAGTGTTATTCCCTTTCCCGGTTTCCGGGCAAACATCCCCCTCCCCCCTCCCTTTCCTTATGGGTGTTCCCCTCCCAACCCTCCCCCCATTGCCCCCCTCCCCCCATAGACTAGTTCACTGGGGGTTCAGTCTTAGCAGGACCCAGGGCTTCCCCTTCCACTGGTGCTCTTACTAGGATATTCATTGCTACCTATGGGGTCAGAGTCCAGGGTCAGTCCATGTATAGTCTTTAGGTAGTGGCTTAGTCCCTGGAAGCTCTGGTTGCTTGGCATTGTTGGACTTTTGGGGTCTCGAGCCCCTTCAAGCTCTTCCAGTTCTTTCTCTGATTCCTTCAATAGGGGACCTATTCTCAGTTCAGTGGTTTGCTGCTGGCATTCGCCTCTATATTTGCTGTATTCTGGCTGTGTCTCTCAGGAGCGATCTACATCCGGCTCCTGTCGGTCTGCACTTCTTTGCTTCATCCATCTTGTCTAATTGGGTGGCTGTATATGTATGGGCCACATGTGGGGCAGGCTCTGAATGGGTGTTCCTTCAGTCTCTGTTTTAATCTTTGCCTCTCCCTTCCCTGCCAAGGGTATTCTTTTTCCTCATTTAAAGAAGGAGTGAAGCATTCACATTTTGATCATCCGTCTTGAGTTTCGTTTGTTCTAGGGATCTAGGGTAATTCAAGCATTTGGGCTAATAGCCACTTATTAATGAGTGCATACCATGTATGTCTTTCTGTGATTGGGTTAGCTCACTCAGGATGATATTTTCCAGTTCCAACCATTTGCCTACGAATTTCATAAACTCGTTGTTTTTGATAGATGAGTAATATTCCATTGTGTAGATGTACCACATTTTCTGTATCCATTCCTCTGTTGAAGGGCATCTGGGTTCTTTCCATTTTCTGGCTATTATAAATAAGGCTGCGATGAACATAGTGGAGCACGTGTCTCTTTTATATGTTGAGGCATCTTTTGGGTATATGCCCAAGAGAGGTATAGCTGGATCCTCAGGCAGTTCAATGTCCAATTTTCTGAGGAACCTCCAGACTGATTTCCAGAATGGTTTTACCAGTCTGCAATCCCACCAACAGTGGAGGAGTGTTCCTCTTTCTCCACATCCTCGCCAGCATCTGCTGTCACCTGAGTTTTTGATCTTAGCCAATCGCACTGGTGTGAGGTGAAATCTCAGGGTTGTTTTGATTTGCATTTCCCTTATGACTAAAGATGTTGAACATTTCTTTAGGTGTTTCTCAGCCATTCGGCATTCCTCAGCTGTGAATTCTTTGTTTAGCTCTGAACCCCATTTTTTAATAGGGTTATTTGTTTCCCTGCGGTCTAACTTCTTGAGTTCTTTGTATATTTTGGAAATAAGGCCTCTATCTGTTGTAGGATTGGTAAAGATCTTTTCCCAATCTGTTGGTTGCCGTTTTGTCCTAACCACAGTGTCCTTTGCCTTACAGAAGCTTTGCAGTTTTATGAGATCCCATTTGTCGATTCTTGATCTTAGAGCATAAGCCATTGGTGTTTTGTTCAGGAAATTTTTTCCAGTGCCCATGTGTTCCAGATGCTTCCCTAGTTTTTCTTCTATTAGTTTGAGTGTGTCTGGTTTGATGTGGAGGTCCTTGATCCACTTGGACTTAAGCTTTGTACAGGGTGATAAGGATGGATCGATCTGCATTCTTCTACATGTTGCCCTCCACTTGAACCAGCACCATTTGCTGAAAATGCTATCTTTTTTCCATTGGATGGTTTTGGCTCCTTTGTCAAAAATCAAGTGACCATAGGTGTGTGGGTTCATTTCTGGGTCTTCAATTCTATTCCATTGGTCTATCTGTCTGTCTCTGTACCAATACCATGCAGTTTTTATCACTATTGCTCTGTAATACTGCTTGAGTTCAGGGATAGTGATTCCCCCTGAAGTCCTTTTATTGTTGAGGATAGCTTTAGCTATCCTGGGTTTTTTGTTATTCCAGATGAATTTGCAAATTGTTCTGTCTAACTCTTTGAAGAATTGGATTGGTATTTTGATGGGGATTGCATTGAATCTGTAGATTGCTTTTGGTAAAATGGCCATTTTTACCATATTAATCCTGCCAATCCATGAGCATGGGAGATCTTTCCATCTTCTGAGGTCTTCTTCAATTTCTTTCCTCAGTGTCTTGAAGTTCTTATTGTACAGATCTTTTACTTGCTTGGTTAAAGTCACACCGAGGTACTTTATATTATTTGGGTCTATTATGAAGGGTGCCGTTTCCCTAATTTCTTTCTCGGCTTGTTTCTCTTTTGTATAGAGGAAGGCAACTGATTTATTTGAGTTAATTTTATACCCAGCCACTTTGCTGAAGTTGTTTATCAGCTTTAGTAGTTCTCTGGTGGAACTTTTGGGATCACTTAAATATACTATCATGTCATCTGCAAATAGTGATATTTTGACCTCTTCTTTTCTGATCTGTATCCCTTTGATCTCCTTTTGTTGTCTGATTGCTCTGGCTAGAACTTCAAGAACTATATTGAATAAGTAGGGAGAGAGTGGGCAGCCTTGTCTAGTCCCTGATTTTAGTGGGATTGCTTCAAGTTTCTCTCCATTTAGTTTAATGTTAGCAACTGGTTTGCTGTATATGGCTTTTACTATGTTTAGGTATGGGCCTTGAATTCCTATTCTTTCCAGGACTTTTATCATGAAGGGGTGTTGAATTTTGTCAAATGCTTTCTCAGCATCTAATGCAATGATCATGTGGTTCTGTTCTTTCAGTTTGTTTATATAATGGATCACGTTGATGGTTTTCCGTATATTAAACCATCCCTGCATGCCTGGGATGAAGCCTACTTGGTCATGGTGGATGATTGTTTTGATGTGCTCTTGAATTCGGTTTGCCAGAATTTTATTGAGTATTTTTGCGTCGATATTCATAAGGGAAATTGGTCTGAAGTTCTCTTTCTTTGTTGTGTCTTTGTGTGGTTTAGGTATAAGAGTAATTGCGGCTTCGTAGAAGGAATTCGGTAGGGCTCCATCTGTTTCAATTTTGTGGAATAGTTTGGATAATATTGGTATGAGGTCTTCTATGAAGTTTTGATAGAATTCTGCACTAAACCTGTCTGGACCTGGGCTCTTTTTGGTTGGGAGACCTTTAATGACTGCTTCTATTTCCTTAGGAGTTATGGGGTTGTTTAACTGGTTTATCTGTTCGTGATTTAACTTCGATACCTGGTATCTGTCTAGGAAATTGTCCATTTCCTGAAGATTTTCAAGTTTTGTTGAATATTGTAAGATCTGATGATTTTTTGAATTTCCTCTGAATCTGTAGTTATGTCTCCCTTTTCATTTCTGATTTTGTTAATTTGGACACACTCTCTGTGTCCTCTCGTTAGTCTGGCTAAGGGTTTATCTATCTTGTTGATTTTCTCAAAGAACCAACTTTTGGTTCTGTTGATTCTTTCTATGGTCCTTTTTGTTTCTACTTGGTAGATTTCAGCTCTGAGTTTGATTATTTCCTGCCTTCTACTCCTCCTGGGTGTATTTGCTTCTTTTTGTTCTAGAGCTTTTAGGTGTGCTGTCAAGCTGCTGACATATGCTCTTTCCTGTTTCTTTCTGCAGGCACTCAGAGCTATGAGTTTTCCTCTTGGCACAGCTTTCATTGTGTCCCATAAGTTTGGGTATGTTGTACCTTCATTTTCACTAAATTCTAAAAAGTTTTTAATTTCTTTCTTTATTTCTTCCTTGACCAGGTTATCATTGAGTAGAGCATTGTTCAATTTCCACGTATATGTGGGCATTCTTCCCTTATTGTTATTGAAGACCAGTTTTAGGCTGTGGTGGTCCGATAGCACGCATGGGATTATTTCTATCTTTCAGTACCTGTTGAGGCCCGTTTTTTGACCAATTATATGGTCAATTTTGGAGAAAGTACCATGAGGAGCTGAGAAGAAGGTATATCCTTTTGCTTTAGGATAGAATGTTCTATAAATATCCGTTAAGTCCATTTGGCTCATGACTTCTCTTAGTCTGTCGACATCACTGTTTAATTTCTGTTTCCATGATCTGTCCATTGATGAGAGTGGGGTGTTGAAATCTCCCACTATTATTGTGAGAGGTGCAATGTGTGTTTTGAGCTCTAGTAAGGTTTCTTTTACGTATGTAGGTGCCCTTGTATTTGGGGCATAGATATTTAGGATTGAGAGTTCATCTTGGTGGATTTTTCCTTTGATGAGTATGAAGTGTCCTTCCTTATCTTTTTTGATGACTTTTAGTTGGAAATTGATTTTATTTGATATTAGAATGGCTACTCCAGCTTGCTTCTTCTGACCATTTGCTTGGAAAGTTGTTTTCCAGCCTTTCACTCTGAGGTAGTGTCTGTCTTTGTCTCTGAGGTGTGTTTCCTGTAGGCAGCAGAATGCAGGGTCCTCGTTGTGTATCCAGTTTGTTAATCTATGTCTTTTTTTTTTATTTTTTTTTATTAATTTGAGTATTTCTTATATACATTTCGAGTGTTATTCCCTTTCCCGGTTTCCGGGCAAACATCCCCCTCCCCCCTCCCCTTCCTTATGGGTGTTCCCCTCCCAACCCTCCCCCCATTGCCCCCCTCCCCCCATAGACTAGTTCACTGGGGGTTCAGTCTTAACAGGACCCAGGGCTTCCCCTTCCACTGGTGCTCTTACTAGGATATTCATTGCTACCTATGGGGTCAGAGTCCAGGGTCAGTCCATGTATAGTCTTTAGGTAGTGGCTTAGTCCCTGGAAGCTCTGGTTGCTTGGCATTGTTGGACTTTTGGGGTCTCGAGCCCCTTCAAGCTCTTCCAGTTCTTTCTCTGATTCCTTCAATAGGGGACCTATTCTCAGTTCAGTGGTTTGCTGCTGGCATTCGCCTCTATATTTGCTGTATTCTGGCTGTGTCTCTCAGGAGCGATCTACATCCGGCTCCTGTCGGTCTGCACTTCTTTGCTTCATCCATCTTGTCTAATTGGGTGGCTGTATATGTATGGGCCACATGTGGGGCAGGCTCTGAATGGGTGTTCCTTCAGTCTCTGTTTTAATCTTTGCCTCTCCCTTCCCTGCCAAGGGTATTCTTTTTCCTCATTTAAAGAAGGAGTGAAGCATTCACATTTTGATCATCCGTCTTGAGTTTCGTTTGTTCTAGGGATCTAGGGTAATTCAAGCATTTGGGCTAATAGCCACTTATTAATGAGTGCATACCATGTATGTCTTTCTGTGATTGGGTTAGCTCACTCAGGATGATATTTTCCAGTTCCAACCATTTGCCTACGAATTTCATAAACTCGTTGTTTTTGATAGATGAGTAATATTCCATTGTGTAGATGTACCACATTTTCTGTATCCATTCCTCTGTTGAAGGGCATCTGGGTTCTTTCCATTTTCTGGCTATTATAAATAAGGCTGCGATGAACATAGTGGAGCACGTGTCTCTTTTATATGTTGAGGCATCTTTTGGGTATATGCCCAAGAGAGGTATAGCTGGATCCTCAGGCAGTTCAATGTCCAATTTTCTGAGGAACCTCCAGACTGATTTCCAGAATGGTTTTACCAGTCTGCAATCCCACCAACAGTGGAGGAGTGTTCCTCTTTCTCCACATCCTCGCCAGCATCTGCTGTCACCTGAGTTTTTGATCTTAGCCAATCGCACTGGTGTGAGGTGAAATCTCAGGGTTGTTTTGATTTGCATTTCCCTTATGACTAAAGATGTTGAACATTTCTTTAGGTGTTTCTCAGCCATTCGGCATTCCTCAGCTGTGAATTCTTTGTTTAGCTCTGAACCCCATTTTTTAATAGGGTTATTTGTTTCCCTGCGGTCTAACTTCTTGAGTTCTTTGTATATTTTGGAAATAAGGCCTCTATCTGTTGTAGGATTGGTAAAGATCTTTTCCCAATCTGTTGGTTGCCGTTTTGTCCTAACCACAGTGTCCTTTGCCTTACAGAAGCTTTGCAGTTTTATGAGATCCCATTTGTCGATTCTTGATCTTAGAGCATAAGCCATTGGTGTTTTGTTCAGGAAATTTTTTCCAGTGCCCATGTGCTCCAGATGCTTCCCTAGTTTTTCTTCTATTAGTTTGAGTGTGTCTGGTTTGATGTGGAGGTCCTTGATCCACTTGGACTTAAGCTTTGTACAGGGTGATAAGGATGGATCGATCTGCATTCTTCTACATGTTGCCCTCCACTTGAACCAGCACCATTTGCTGAAAATGCTACCTTTTTTCCATTGAATGGTTTTGGCTCCTTTGTCAAAAATCAAGTGACCATAGGTGTGTGGGTTCATTTCTGGGTCTTCAATTCTATTCCATTGGTCTATCTGTCTGTCTCTGTACCAATACCATGCAGTTTTTATCACTATTGCTCTGTAATACTGCTTGAGTTCAGGGATAGTGATTCCCCCTGAAGTCCTTTTATTGTTGAGGATAGCTTTAGCTATCCTGGGTTTTTTGTTATTCCAGATGAATTTGCAAATTGTTCTGTCTAACTCTTTGAAGAATTGGATTGGTATTTTGATGGGGATTGCATTGAATCTGTAGATTGCTTTTGGTAAAATGGCCATTTTTACCATATTAATCCTGCCAATCCATGAGCATGGGAGATCTTTCCATCTTCTGAGGTCTTCTTCAATTTCTTTCCTCAGTGTCTTGAAGTTCTTATTGTACAGATCTTTTACTTGCTTGGTTAAAGTCACACCGAGGTACTTTATATTATTTGGGTCTATTATGAAGGGTGCCGTTTCCCTAATTTCTTTCTCGGCTTGTTTCTCTTTTGTATAGAGGAAGGCAACTGATTTATTTGAGTTAATTTTATACCCAGCCACTTTGCTGAAGTTGTTTATCAGCTTTAGGAGTTCTCTGGTGGAACTTTTGGGATCACTTAAACATACTATCATATCATCTGCAAATAGTGATATTTTGACTTCTTCTTTTCCAATCTGTATCCCCTTGATCTCCTTTTGTTGTCTGATTGCTCTGGCTAGAACTTCAAGAACTATATTGAATAAGTAGGGAGAGAGTGGGCAGCCTTGTCTAGTCCCTGATTTTAGTGGGATTGCTTCAAGTTTCTCTCCATTTAGTTTAATGTTAGCAACTGGTTTGCTGTATATGGCTTTTACTATGTTTAGGTATGGGCCTTGAATTCCTATTCTTTCCAGGACTTTTATCATGAAGGGGTGTTGAATTTTGTCAAATGCTTTCTCAGCATCTAATGCAATGATCATGTGGTTCTGTTCTTTCAGTTTGTTTATATAATGGATCACGTTGATGGTTTTCCGTATATTAAACCATCCCTGCATGCCTGGGATGAAGCCTACTTGGTCATGGTGGATGATTGTTTTGATGTGCTCTTGAATTCGGTTTGCCAGAATTTTATTGAGTATTTTTGCGTCGATATTCATAAGGGAAATTGGTCTGAAGTTCTCTTTCTTTGTTGTGTCTTTGTGTGGTTTAGGTATAAGAGTAATTGCGGCTTCGTAGAAGGAATTCGGTAGGGCTCCATCTGTTTCAATTTTGTGGAATAGTTTGGATAATATTGGTATGAGGTCTTCTATGAAGTTTTGATAGAATTCTGCACTAAAACTTTCTGGACCTGGGCTCTTTTTGGTTGGGAGACCTTTAATGACTGCTTCTATTTCCTTAGGAGTTATGGGGTTGTTTAACTGGTTTATCTGTTCGTGATTTAACTTCGATACCTGGTATCTGTCTAGGAAATTGTCCATTTCCTGAAGATTTTCAAGTTTTGTTGAATATAGGTTTTTATAGTAAGATCTGATGATTTTTTGAATTTCCTCTGAATCTGTAGTTATGTCTCCCTTTTCATTTCTGATTTTGTTAATTTGGACACACTCTCTGTGTCCTCTCGTTAGTCTGGCTAAGGGTTTATCTATCTTGTTGATTTTCTCAAAGAACCAACTTTTGGTTCTGTTGATTCTTTCTATGGTCCTTTTTGTTTCTACTTGGTAGATTTCAGCTCTGAGTTTGATTATTTCCTGCCTTCTACTCCTCCTGGGTGTATTTGCTTCTTTTTGTTCTAGAGCTTTTAGGTGTGCTGTCAAGCTGCTGACATATGCTCTTTCCTGTTTCTTTCTGCAGGCACTCAGAGCTATGAGTTTTCCTCTTGGCACAGCTTTCATTGTGTCCCATAAGTTTGGGTATGTTGTACCTTCATTTTCACTAAATTCTAAAAAGTTTTTAATTTCTTTCTTTATTTCTTCCTTGACTAGGTTATCATTGAGTAGAGCATTGTTCAATTTCCACGTATATGTGGGCATTCTTCCCTTATTGTTATTGAAGACCAGTTTTAGGCTGTGGTGGTCCGATAGCACGCATGGGATTATTTCTATCTTTCGGTACCTGTTGAGGCCCGTTTTTTGACCAATTATATGGTCAATTTTGGAGAAAGTACCATGAGGAGCTGAGAAGAAGGTATATCCTTTTGCTTTAGGATAGAATGTTCTATAAATATCCGTTAAGTCCATTTGGCTCATGACTTCTCTTAGTCTGTCGACATCACTGTTTAATTTCTGTTTCCATGATCTGTCCATTGATGAGAGTGGGGTGTTGAAATCTCCCACTATTATTGTGAGAGGTGCAATGTGTGTTTTGAGCTTTAGTAAGGTTTCTTTTACGTATGTAGGTGCCCTTGTATTTGGGGCATAGATATTTAGGATTGAGAGTTCATCTTGGTGGATTTTTCCTTTGATGAGTATGAAGTGTCCTTCCTTATCTTTTTTGATGACTTTTAGTTGGAAATTGATTTTATTTGATATTAGAATGGCTACTCCAGCTTGCTTCTTCTGACCATTTGCTTGGAAAGTTGTTTTCCAGCCTTTCACTCTGCGGTAGTGTCTGTCTTTGTCTCTGAGGTGTGTTTCCTGTAGGCAGCAGAATGCAGGGTCCTCGTTGTGTATCCAGTTTGTTAATCTATGTCTTTTTTTTTTTTTGATTTTTTTTTATTAATTTGAGTATTTCTTTTGTTTTTTTGTTTTTTTGTTTTTTTGTTTTTTTGTTTTTTTATTAACTTGAGTATTTCTTATATACATTTCGAGTGTTATTCCCTTTCCCGGTTTCCGGGCAAACATCCCCCTCCCCCCTCCCCTTCCTTATGGGTGTTCCCCTCCCAACCCTCCCCCCATTGCCCCCCTCCCCCCATAGACTAGTTCACTGGGGGTTCAGTCTTAGCAGGACCCAGGGCTTCCCCTTCCACTGGTGCTCTTACTAGGATATTCATTGCTACCTATGGGGTCAGAGTCCAGGGTCAGTCCATGTATAGTCTTTAGGTAGTGGCTTAGTCCCTGGAAGCTCTTGTTGCTTGGCATTGTTGGACTTTTGGGGTCTCGAGCCCCTTCAAGCTCTTCCAGTTCTTTCTCTGATTCCTTCAATAGGGGACCTATTCTCAGTTCAGTGGTTTGCTGCTGGCATTCGCCTCTATATTTGCTGTATTCTGGCTGTGTCTCTCAGGAGCGATCTACATCCGGCTCCTGTCGGTCTGCACTTCTTTGCTTCATCCATCTTGTCTAATTGGGTGGCTGTATATGTATGGGCCACATGTGGGGCAGGCTCTGAATGGGTGTTCCTTCAGTCTCTGTTTTAATCTTTGCCTCTCCCTTCCCTGCCAAGGGTATTCTTTTTCCTCATTTAAAGAAGGAGTGAAGCATTCACATTTTGATCATCCGTCTTGAGTTTCGTTTGTTCTAGGGATCTAGGGTAATTCAAGCATTTGGGCTAATAGCCACTTATTAATGAGTGCATACCATGTATGTCTTTCTGTGATTGGGTTAGCTCACTCAGGATGATATTTTCCAGTTCCAACCATTTGCCTACGAATTTCATAAACTCGTTGTTTTTGATAGATGAGTAATATTCCATTGTGTAGATGTACCACATTTTCTGTATCCATTCCTCTGTTGAAGGGCATCTGGGTTCTTTCCATTTTCTGGCTATTATAAATAAGGCTGCGATGAACATAGTGGAGCACGTGTCTCTTTTATATGTTGAGGCATCTTTTGGGTATATGCCCAAGAGAGGTATAGCTAGATCCTCAGGCAGTTCAATGTCCAATTTTCTGAGGAACCTCCAGACTGATTTCCAGAATGGTTTTACCAGTCTGCAATCCCACCAACAGTGGAGGAGTGTTCCTCTTTCTCCACATCCTCGCCAGCATCTGCTGTCACCTGAGTTTTTGATCTTAGCCAATCGCACTGGTGTGAGGTGAAATCTCAGGGTTGTTTTGATTTGCATTTCCCTTATGACTAAAGATGTTGAACATTTCTTTAGGTGTTTCTCAGCCATTCGGCATTCCTCAGCTGTGAATTCTTTGTTTAGCTCTGAACCCCATTTTTTAATAGGGTTATTTGTTTCCCTGCGGTCTAACTTCTTGAGTTCTTTGTATATTTTGGAAATAAGGCCTCTATCTGTTGTAGGATTGGTAAAGATCTTTTCCCAATCTGTTGGTTGCCGTTTTGTCCTAACCACAGTGTCCTTTGCCTTACAGAAGCTTTGCAGTTTTATGAGATCCCATTTGTCGATTCTTGATCTTAGAGCATAAGCCATTGGTGTTTTGTTCAGGAAATTTTTTCCAGTGCCCATGTGTTCCAGATGCTTCCCTAGTTTTTCTTCTATTAGTTTGAGTGTGTCTGGTTTGATGTGGAGGTCCTTGATCCACTTGGACTTAAGCTTTGTACAGGGTGATAAGGATGGATCGATCTGCATTCTTCTACATGTTGCCCTCCACTTGAACCAGCACCATTTGCTGAAAATGCTATCTTTTTTCCATTGGATGGTTTTGGCTCCTTTGTCAAAAATCAAGTGACCATAGGTGTGTGGGTTCATTTCTGGGTCTTCAATTCTATTCCATTGGTCTATCTGTCTGTCTCTGTACCAATACCATGCAGTTTTTATCACTATTGCTCTGTAATACTGCTTGAGTTCAGGGATAGTGATTCCCCCTGAAGTCCTTTTATTGTTGAGGATAGCTTTAGCTATCCTGGGTTTTTTGTTATTCCAGATGAATTTGCAAATTGTTCTGTCTAACTCTTTGAAGAATTGGATTGGTATTTTGATGGGGATTGCATTGAATCTGTAGATTGCTTTTGGTAAAATGGCCATTTTTACCATATTAATCCTGCCAATCCATGAGCATGGGAGATCTTTCCATCTTCTGAGGTCTTCTTCAATTTCTTTCCTCAGTGTCTTGAAGTTCTTATTGTACAGATCTTTTACTTGCTTGGTTAAAGTCACACCGAGGTACTTTATATTATTTGGGTCTATTATGAAGGGTGCCGTTTCCCTAATTTCTTTCTCGGCTTGTTTCTCTTTTGTATAGAGGAAGGCAACTGATTTATTTGAGTTAATTTTATACCCAGCCACTTTGCTGAAGTTGTTTATCAGCTTTAGTAGTTCTCTGGTGGAACTTTTGGGATCACTTAAATATACTATCATGTCATCTGCAAATAGTGATATTTTGACCTCTTCTTTTCTGATCTGTATCCCTTCGATCTCCTTTTGTTGTCTGATTGCTCTGGCTAGAACTTCAAGAACTATATTGAATAAGTAGGGAGAGAGTGGGCAGCCTTGTCTAGTCCCTGATTTTAGTGGGATTGCTTCAAGTTTCTCTCCATTTAGTTTAATGTTAGCAACTGGTTTGCTGTATATGGCTTTTACTATGTTTAGGTATGGGCCTTGAATTCCTATTCTTTCCAGGACTTTTATCATGAAGGGGTGTTGAATTTTGTCAAATGCTTTCTCAGCATCTAATGCAATGATCATGTGGTTCTGTTCTTTCAGTTTGTTTATATAATGGATCACGTTGATGGTTTTCCGTATATTAAACCATCCCTGCATGCCTGGGATGAAGCCTACTTGGTCATGGTGGATGATTGTTTTGATGTGCTCTTGAATTCGGTTTGCCAGAATTTTATTGAGTATTTTTGCGTCGATATTCATAAGGGAAATTGGTCTGAAGTTCTCTTTCTTTGTTGTGTCTTTGTGTGGTTTAGGTATAAGAGTAATTGCGGCTTCGTAGAAGGAATTCGGTAGGGCTCCATCTGTTTCAATTTTGTGGAATAGTTTGGATAATATTGGTATGAGGTCTTCTATGAAGTTTTGATAGAATTCTGCACTAAACCTGTCTGGACCTGGGCTCTTTTTGGTTGGGAGACCTTTAATGACTGCTTCTATTTCCTTAGGAGTTATGGGGTTGTTTAACTGGTTTATCTGTTCGTGATTTAACTTCGATACCTGGTATCTGTCTAGGAAATTGTCCATTTCCTGAAGATTTTCAAGTTTTGTTGAATATAGGTTTTTATAGTAAGATCTGATGATTTTTTGAATTTCCTCTGAATCTGTAGTTATGTCTCCCTTTTCATTTCTGATTTTGTTAATTTGGACACACTCTCTGTGTCCTCTCGTTAGTCTGGCTAAGGGTTTATCTATCTTGTTGATTTTCTCAAAGAACCAACTTTTGGTTCTGTTGATTCTTTCTATGGTCCTTTTTGTTTCTACTTGGTAGATTTCAGCTCTGAGTTTGATTATTTCCTGCCTTCTACTCCTCCTGGGTGTATTTGCTTCTTTTTGTTCTAGAGCTTTTAGGTGTGCTGTCAAGCTGCTGACATATGCTCTTTCCTGTTTCTTTCTGCAGGCACTCAGAGCTATGAGTTTTCCTCTTGGCACAGCTTTCATTGTGTCCCATAAGTTTGGGTATGTTGTACCTTCATTTTCACTAAATTCTAAAAAGTTTTTAATTTCTTTCTTTATTTCTTCCTTGACCAGGTTATCATTGAGTAGAGCATTGTTCAATTTCCACGTATATGTGGGCATTCTTCCCTTATTTTTATTGAAGACCAGTTTTAGGCTGTGGTGGTCCGATAGCACGCATGAGATTATTTCTATCTTTCGGTACCTGTTGAGGCCCGTTTTTTGACCAATTATATGGTCAATTTTGGAGAAAGTACCATGAGGAGCTGAGAAGAAGGTATATCCTTTTGCTTTAGGATAGAATGTTCTATAAATATCCGTTAAGTCCATTTGGCTCATGACTTCTCTTAGTCTGTCGACATCACTGTTTAATTTCTGTTTCCATGATCTGTCCATTGATGAGAGTGGGGTGTTGAAATCTCCCACTATTATTGTGAGAGGTGCAATGTGTGTTTTGAGCTTTAGTAAGGTTTCTTTTACGTATGTAGGTGCCCTTGTATTTGGGGCATAGATATTTAGGATTGAGAGTTCATCTTGGTGGATTTTTCCTTTGATGAGTATGAAGTGTCCTTCCTTATCTTTTTTGATGACTTTTAGTTGGAAATTGATTTTATTTGATATTAGAATGGCTACTCCAGCTTGCTTCTTCTGACCATTTGCTTGGAAAGTTGTTTTCCAGCCTTTCACTCTGCGGTAGTGTCTGTCTTTGTCTCTGAGGTGTGTTTCCTGTAGGCAGCAGAATGCAGGGTCCTCGTTGTGTATCCAGTTTGTTAATCTATGTCTTTTTTTTTTTTTTGATTTTTTTTTTATTAATTTGAGTATTTCTTTTGTTTTTTTGTTTTTTTGTTTTTTTGTTTTTTTGTTTTTTTATTAACTTGAGTATTTCTTATATACATTTCGAGTGTTATTCCCTTTCCCGGTTTCCGGGCAAACATCCCCCTCCCCCCTCCCCTTCCTTATGGGTGTTCCCCTCCCAACCCTCCCCCCATTGCCCCCCTCCCCCCATAGACTAGTTCACTGGGGGTTCAGTCTTAGCAGGACCCAGGGCTTCCCCTTCCACTGGTGCTCTTACTAGGATATTCATTGCTACCTATGGGGTCAGAGTCCAGGGTCAGTCCATGTATAGTCTTTAGGTAGTGGCTTAGTCCCTGGAAGCTCTTGTTGCTTGGCATTGTTGGACTTTTGGGGTCTCGAGCCCCTTCAAGCTCTTCCAGTTCTTTCTCTGATTCCTTCAATAGGGGACCTATTCTCAGTTCAGTGGTTTGCTGCTGGCATTCGCCTCTATATTTGCTGTATTCTGGCTGTGTCTCTCAGGAGCGATCTACATCCGGCTCCTGTCGGTCTGCACTTCTTTGCTTCATCCATCTTGTCTAATTGGGTGGCTGTATATGTATGGGCCACATGTGGGGCAGGCTCTGAATGGGTGTTCCTTCAGTCTCTGTTTTAATCTTTGCCTCTCCCTTCCCTGCCAAGGGTATTCTTTTTCCTCATTTAAAGAAGGAGTGAAGCATTCACATTTTGATCATCCGTCTTGAGTTTCGTTTGTTCTAGGGATCTAGGGTAATTCAAGCATTTGGGCTAATAGCCACTTATTAATGAGTGCATACCATGTATGTCTTTCTGTGATTGGGTTAGCTCACTCAGGATGATATTTTCCAGTTCCAACCATTTGCCTACGAATTTCATAAACTCGTTGTTTTTGATAGATGAGTAATATTCCATTGTGTAGATGTACCACATTTTCTGTATCCATTCCTCTGTTGAAGGGCATCTGGGTTCTTTCCATTTTCTGGCTATTATAAATAAGGCTGCGATGAACATAGTGGAGCACGTGTCTCTTTTATATGTTGAGGCATCTTTTGGGTATATGCCCAAGAGAGGTATAGCTGGATCCTCAGGCAGTTCAATGTCCAATTTTCTGAGGAACCTCCAGACTGATTTCCAGAATGGTTTTACCAGTCTGCAATCCCACCAACAGTGGAGGAGTGTTCCTCTTTCTCCACATCCTCGCCAGCATCTGCTGTCACCTGAGTTTTTGATCTTAGCCAATCGCACTGGTGTGAGGTGAAATCTCAGGGTTGTTTTGATTTGCATTTCCCTTATGACTAAAGATGTTGAACATTTCTTTAGGTGTTTCTCAGCCATTCGGCATTCCTCAGCTGTGAATTCTTTGTTTAGCTCTGAACCCCATTTTTTAATAGGGTTATTTGTTTCCCTGCGGTCTAACTTCTTGAGTTCTTTGTATATTTTGGAAATAAGGCCTCTATCTGTTGTAGGATTGGTAAAGATCTTTTCCCAATCTGTTGGTTGCCGTTTTGTCCTAACCACAGTGTCCTTTGCCTTACAGAAGCTTTGCAGTTTTATGAGATCCCATTTGTCGATTCTTGATCTTAGAGCATAAGCCATTGGTGTTTTGTTCAGGAAATTTTTTCCAGTGCCCATGTGTTCCAGATGCTTCCCTAGTTTTTCTTCTATTAGTTTGAGTGTGTCTGGTTTGATGTGGAGGTCCTTGATCCACTTGGACTTAAGCTTTGTACAGGGTGATAAGGATGGATCGATCTGCATTCTTCTACATGTTGCCCTCCACTTGAACCAGCACCATTTGCTGAAAATGCTATCTTTTTTCCATTGGATGGTTTTGGCTCCTTTGTCAAAAATCAAGTGACCATAGGTGTGTGGGTTCATTTCTGGGTCTTCAATTCTATTCCATTGGTCTATCTGTCTGTCTCTGTACCAATACCATGCAGTTTTTATCACTATTGCTCTGTAATACTGCTTGAGTTCAGGGATAGTGATTCCCCCTGAAGTCCTTTTATTGTTGAGGATAGCTTTAGCTATCCTGGGTTTTTTGTTATTCCAGATGAATTTGCAAATTGTTCTGTCTAACTCTTTGAAGAATTGGATTGGTATTTTGATGGGGATTGCATTGAATCTGTAGATTGCTTTTGGTAAAATGGCCATTTTTACCATATTAATCCTGCCAATCCATGAGCATGGGAGATCTTTCCATCTTCTGAGGTCTTCTTCAATTTCTTTCCTCAGTGTCTTGAAGTTCTTATTGTACAGATCTTTTACTTGCTTGGTTAAAGTCACACCGAGGTACTTTATATTATTTGGGTCTATTATGAAGGGTGCCGTTTCCCTAATTTCTTTCTCGGCTTGTTTCTCTTTTGTATAGAGGAAGGCAACTGATTTATTTGAGTTAATTTTATACCCAGCCACTTTGCTGAAGTTGTTTATCAGCTTTAGGAGTTCTCTGGTGGAACTTTTGGGATCACTTAAACATACTATCATATCATCTGCAAATAGTGATATTTTGACTTCTTTTTTCCAATCTGTATCCCCTTGATCTCCTTTTGTTGTCTGATTGCTCTGGCTAGAACTTCAAGAACTATATTGAATAAGTAGGGAGAGAGTGGGCAGCCTTGTCTAGTCCCTGATTTTAGTGGGATTGCTTCAAGTTTCTCTCCATTTAGTTTAATGTTAGCAACTGGTTTGCTGTATATGGCTTTTACTATGTTTAGGTATGGGCCTTGAATTCCTATTCTTTCCAGGACTTTTATCATGAAGGGGTGTTGAATTTTGTCAAATGCTTTCTCAGCATCTAATGCAGTGATCATGTGGTTCTGTTCTTTCAGTTTGTTTATATAATGGATCACGTTGATGGTTTTCCGTATATTAAACCATCCCTGCATGCCTGGGATGAAGCCTACTTGGTCATGGTGGATGATTGTTTTGATGTGCTCTTGAATTCGGTTTGCCAGAATTTTATTGAGTATTTTTGCGTCGATATTCATAAGGGAAATTGGTCTGAAGTTCTCTTTCTTTGTTGTGTCTTTGTGTGGTTTAGGTATAAGAGTAATTGCGGCTTCGTAGAAGGAATTCGGTAGGGCTCCATCTGTTTCAATTTTGTGGAATAGTTTGGATAATATTGGTATGAGGTCTTCTATGAAGTTTTGATAGAATTCTGCACTAAACCTTTCTGGACCTGGGCTCTTTTTGGTTGGGAGACCTTTAATGACTGCTTCTATTTCCTTAGGAGTTATGGGGTTGTTTAACTGGTTTATCTGTTCGTGATTTAACTTCGATACCTGGTATCTGTCTAGGAAATTGTCCATTTCCTGAAGATTTTCAAGTTTTGTTGAATATAGGTTTTTATAGTAAGATCTGATGATTTTTTGAATTTCCTCTGAATCTGTAGTTATGTCTCCCTTTTCATTTCTGATTTTGTTAATTTGGACACACTCTCTGTGTCCTCTCGTTAGTCTGGCTAAGGGTTTATCTATCTTGTTGATTTGCTCAAAGAACCAACTTTTGGTTCTGTTGATTCTTTCTATGGTCCTTTTTGTTTCTACTTGGTAGATTTCAGCTCTGAGTTTGATTATTTCCTGCCTTCTACTCCTCCTGGGTGTATTTGCTTCTTTTTGTTCTAGAGCTTTTAGGTGTGCTGTCAAGCTGCTGACATATGCTCTTTCCTGTTTCTTTCTGCAGGCACTCAGAGCTATGAGTTTTCCTCTTGGCACAGCTTTCATTGTGTCCCATAAGTTTGGGTATGTTGTACCTTCATTTTCACTAAATTCTAAAAAGTTTTTAATTTCTTTCTTTATTTCTTCCTTGACCAGGTTATCATTGAGTAGAGCATTGTTCAATTTCCACGTATATGTGGGCATTCTTCCCTTATTGTTATTGAAGACCAGTTTTAGGCTGTGGTGGTCCGATAGCACGCATGGGATTATTTCTATCTTTCGGTACCTGTTGAGGCCCGTTTTTTGACCAATTATATGGTCAATTTTGGAGAAAGTACCATGAGGAGCTGAGAAGAAGGTATATCCTTTTGCTTTAGGATAGAATGTTCTATAAATATCCGTTAAGTCCGTTTGGCTCATGACTTCTCTTAGTCTGTCGACATCACTGTTTAATTTCTGTTTCCATGATCTGTCCATTGATGAGAGTGGGGTGTTGAAATCTCCCACTATTATTGTGAGAGGTGCAATGTGTGTTTTGAGCTTTAGTAAGGTTTCTTTTACGTATGTAGGTGCCCTTGTATTTGGGGCATAGATATTTAGGATTGAGAGTTCATCTTGGTGGATTTTTCCTTTGATGAGTATGAAGTGTCCTTCCTTATCTTTTTTGATGACTTTTAGTTGGAAATTGATTTTATTTGATATTAGAATGGCTACTCCAGCTTGCTTCTTCTGACCATTTGCTTGGAAAGTTGTTTTCCAGCCTTTCACTCTGAGGTAGTGTCTGTCTTTGTCTCTGAGGTGTTTTTCCTGTAGGCAGCAGAATGCAGGGTCCTCGTTGTGTATCCAGTTTGTTAATCTATGTCTTTTTTTTTTTGATTATTTTTTTTATTAATTTGAGTATTTCTTATATACATTTCGAGTGTTATTCCTTTTCCCGTTTCCGGGCAAACATCCCCCTCCCCCCTCCCCTTCCTTATGGGTGTTCCCCTCCCAACCCTCCCCCCATTGCCGCCCTCCCCCCATAGACTAGTTCACTGGGGGTTCAGTCTTAGCAGGACCCAGGGCTTCCCCTTCCACTGGTGCTCTTACTAGGATATTCATTGCTACCTATGGGGTCAGAGTCCAGGGTCAGTCCATGTATAGTCTTTAGGTAGTGGCTTAGTCCCTGGAAGCTCTGGTTGCTTGGCATTGTTGGACTTTTGGGGTCTCGAGCCCCTTCAAGCTCTTCCAGTTCTTTCTCTGATTCCTTCAATAGGGGACCTATTCTCAGTTCAGTGGTTTGCTGCTGGCATTCGCCTCTATATTTGCTGTATTCTGGCTGTGTCTCTCAGGAGCGATCTACATCCGGCTCCTGTCGGTCTGCACTTCTTTGCTTCATCCATCTTGTCTAATTGGGTGGCTGTATATGTATGGGCCACATGTGGGGCAGGCTCTGAATGGGTGTTCCTTCAGTCTCTGTTTTAATCTTTGCCTCTCCCTTCCCTGCCAAGGGTATTCTTTTTCCTCATTTAAAGAAGGAGTGAAGCATTCACATTTTGATCATCCGTCTTGAGTTTCGTTTGTTCTAGGGATCTAGGGTAATTCAAGCATTTGGGCTAATAGCCACTTATTAATGAGTGCATACCATGTATGTCTTTCTGTGATTGGGTTAGCTCACTCAGGATGATATTTTCCAGTTCCAACCATTTGCCTACGAATTTCATAAACTCGTTGTTTTTGATAGATGAGTAATATTCCATTGTGTAGATGTACCACATTTTCTGTATCCATTCCTCTGTTGAAGGGCATCTGGGTTCTTTCTATTTTCTGGCTATTATAAATAAGGCTGCGATGAACATAGTGGAGCACGTGTCTCTTTTATATGTTGAGGCATCTTTTGGGTATATGCCCAAGAGAGGTATAGCTGGATCCTCAGGCAGTTCAATGTCCAATTTTCTGAGGAACCTCCAGACTGATTTCCAGAATGGTTTTACCAGTCTGCAATCCCACCAACAGTGGAGGAGTGTTCCTCTTTCTCCACATCCTCGCCAGCATCTGCTGTCACCTGAGTTTTTGATCTTAGCCAATCGCACTGGTGTGAGGTGAAATCTCAGGGTTGTTTTGATTTGCATTTCCCTTATGACTAAAGATGTTGAACATTTCTTTAGGTGTTTCTCAGCCATTCGGCATTCCTCAGCTGTGAATTCTTTGTTTAGCTCTGAACCCCATTTTTTAATAGGGTTATTTGTTTCCCTGCGGTCTAACTTCTTGAGTTCTTTGTATATTTTGGAAATAAGGCCTCTATCTGTTGTAGGATTGGTAAAGATCTTTTCCCAATCTGTTGGTTGCCGTTTTGTCCTAACCACAGTGTCCTTTGCCTTACAGAAGCTTTGCAGTTTTATGAGATCCCATTTGTCGATTCTTGATCTTAGAGCATAAGCCATTGGTGTTTTGTTCAGGAAATTTTTTCCAGTGCCCATGTGTTCCAGATGCTTCCCTAGTTTTTCTTCTATTAGTTTGAGTGTGTCTGGTTTGATGTGGAGGTCCTTGATCCACTTGGACTTAAGCTTTGTACAGGGTGATAAGGATGGATCGATCTGCATTCTTCTACATGTTGCCCTCCACTTGAACCAGCACCATTTGCTGAAAATGCTATCTTTTTTCCATTGGATGGTTTTGGCTCCTTTGTCAAAAATCAAGTGACCATAGGTGTGTGGGTTCATTTCTGGGTCTTCAATTCTATTCCATTGGTCTATCTGTCTGTCTCTGTACCAATACCATGCAGTTTTTATCACTATTGCTCTGTAATACTGCTTGAGTTCAGGGATAGTGATTCCCCCTGAAGTCCTTTTATTGTTGAGGATAGCTTTAGCTATCCTGGGTTTTTTGTTATTCCAGATGAATTTGCAAATTGTTCTGTCTAACTCTTTGAAGAATTGGATTGGTATTTTGATGGGGATTGCATTGAATCTGTAGATTGCTTTTGGTAAAATGGCCATTTTTACCATATTAATCCTGCCAATCCATGAGCATGGGAGATCTTTCCATCTTCTGAGGTCTTCTTCAATTTCTTTCCTCAGTGTCTTGAAGTTCTTATTGTACAGATCTTTTACTTGCTTGGTTAAAGTCACACCGAGGTACTTTATATTATTTGGGTCTATTATGAAGGGTGCCGTTTCCCTAATTTCTTTCTCGGCTTGTTTCTCTTTTGTATAGAGGAAGGCAACTGATTTATTTGAGTTAATTTTATACCCAGCCACTTTGCTGAAGTTGTTTATCAGCTTTAGGAGTTCTCTGGTGGAACTTTTGGGATCACTTAAACATACTATCATATCATCTGCAAATAGTGATATTTTGACTTCTTCTTTTCCAATCTGTATCCCCTTGATCTCCTTTTGTTGTCTGATTGCTCTGGCTAGAACTTCAAGAACTATATTGAATAAGTAGGGAGAGAGTGGGCAGCCTTGTCTAGTCCCTGATTTTAGTGGGATTGCTTCAAGTTTCTCTCCATTTAGTTTAATGTTAGCAACTGGTTTGCTGTATATGGCTTTTACTATGTTTAGGTATGGGCCTTGAATTCCTATTCTTTCCAGGACTTTTATCATGAAGGGGTGTTGAATTTTGTCAAATGCTTTCTCAGCATCTAATGCAATGATCATGTGGTTCTGTTCTTTCAGTTTGTTTATATAATGGATCACGTTGATGGTTTTCCGTATATTAAACCATCCCTGCATGCCTGGGATGAAGCCTACTTGGTCATGGTGGATGATTGTTTTGATGTGCTCTTGAATTCGGTTTGCCAGAATTTTATTGAGTATTTTTGCGTCGATATTCATAAGGGAAATTGGTCTGAAGTTCTCTTTCTTTGTTGTGTCTTTGTGTGGTTTAGGTATAAGAGTAATTGCGGCTTCGTAGAAGGAATTCGGTAGGGCTCCATCTGTTTCAATTTTGTGGAATAGTTTGGATAATATTGGTATGAGGTCTTCTATGAAGTTTTGATAGAATTCTGCACTAAACCTTTCTGGACCTGGGCTCTTTTTGGTTGGGAGACCTTTAATGACTGCTTCTATTTCCTTAGGAGTTATGGGGTTGTTTAACTGGTTTATCTGTTCGTGATTTAACTTCGATACCTGGTATCTGTCTAGGAAATTGTCCATTTCCTGAAGATTTTCAAGTTTTGTTGAATATAGGTTTTTATAGTAAGATCTGATGATTTTTTGAATTTCCTCTGAATCTGTAGTTATGTCTCCCTTTTCATTTCTGATTTTGTTAATTTGGACACACTCTCTGTGTCCTCTCGTTAGTCTGGCTAAGGGTTTATCTATCTTGTTGATTTGCTCAAAGAACCAACTTTTGGTTCTGTTGATTCTTTCTATGGTCCTTTTTGTTTCTACTTGGTAGATTTCAGCTCTGAGTTTGATTATTTCCTGCCTTCTACTCCTCCTGGGTGTATTTGCTTCTTTTTGTTCTAGAGCTTTTAGGTGTGCTGTCAAGCTGCTGACATATGCTCTTTCCTGTTTCTTTCTGCAGGCACTCAGAGCTATGAGTTTTCCTCTTGGCACAGCTTTCATTGTGTCCCATAAGTTTGGGTATGTTGTACCTTCATTTTCACTAAATTCTAAAAAGTTTTTAATTTCTTTCTTTATTTCTTCCTTGACCAGGTTATCATTGAGTAGAGCATTGTTCAATTTCCACGTATATGTGGGCATTCTTCCCTTATTGTTATTGAAGACCAGTTTTAGGCTGTGGTGGTCCGATAGCACGCATGGGATTATTTCTATCTTTCGGTACCTGTTGAGGCCCGTTTTTTGACCAATTATATGGTCAATTTTGGAGAAAGTACCATGAGGAGCTGAGAAGAAGGTATATCCTTTTGCTTTAGGATAGAATGTTCTATAAATATCCGTTAAGTCCGTTTGGCTCATGACTTCTCTTAGTCTGTCGACATCACTGTTTAATTTCTGTTTCCATGATCTGTCCATTGATGAGAGTGGGGTGTTGAAATCTCCCACTATTATTGTGAGAGGTGCAATGTGTGTTTTGAGCTCTAGTAAGGTTTCTTTTACGTATGTAGGTGCCCTTGTATTTGGGGCATAGATATTTAGGATTGAGAGTTCATCTTGGTGGATTTTTCCTTTGATGAGTATGAAGTGTCCTTCCTTATCTTTTTTGATGACTTTTAGTTGGAAATTGATTTTATTTGATATTAGAATGGCTACTCCAGCTTGCTTCTTCTGACCATTTGCTTGGAAAGTTGTTTTCCAGCCTTTCACTCTGAGGTAGTGTCTGTCTTTGTCTCTGAGGTGTTTTTCCTGTAGGCAGCAGAATGCAGGGTCCTCGTTGTGTATCCAGTTTGTTAATCTATGTCTTTTTTTTTTTTGATTATTTTTTTTATTAATTTGAGTATTTCTTATATACATTTCGAGTGTTATTCCTTTTCCCGTTTCCGGGCAAACATCCCCCTCCCCCCTCCCCTTCCTTATGGGTGTTCCCCTCCCAACCCTCCCCCCATTGCCGCCCTCCCCCCATAGACTAGTTCACTGGGGGTTCAGTCTTAGCAGGACCCAGGGCTTCCCCTTCCACTGGTGCTCTTACTAGGATATTCATTGCTACCTATGGGGTCAGAGTCCAGGGTCAGTCCATGTATAGTCTTTAGGTAGTGGCTTAGTCCCTGGAAGCTCTGGTTGCTTGGCATTGTTGGACTTTTGGGGTCTCGAGCCCCTTCAAGCTCTTCCAGTTCTTTCTCTGATTCCTTCAATAGGGGACCTATTCTCAGTTCAGTGGTTTGCTGCTGGCATTCGCCTCTATATTTGCTGTATTCTGGCTGTGTCTCTCAGGAGCGATCTACATCCGGCTCCTGTCGGTCTGCACTTCTTTGCTTCATCCATCTTGTCTAATTGGGTGGCTGTATATGTATGGGCCACATGTGGGGCAGGCTCTGAATGGGTGTTCCTTCAGTCTCTGTTTTAATCTTTGCCTCTCCCTTCCCTGCCAAGGGTATTCTTTTTCCTCATTTAAAGAAGGAGTGAAGCATTCACATTTTGATCATCCGTCTTGAGTTTCGTTTGTTCTAGGGATCTAGGGTAATTCAAGCATTTGGGCTAATAGCCACTTATTAATGAGTGCATACCATGTATGTCTTTCTGTGATTGGGTTAGCTCACTCAGGATGATATTTTCCAGTTCCAACCATTTGCCTACGAATTTCATAAACTCGTTGTTTTTGATAGATGAGTAATATTCCATTGTGTAGATGTACCACATTTTCTGTATCCATTCCTCTGTTGAAGGGCATCTGGGTTCTTTCCATTTTCTGGCTATTATAAATAAGGCTGCGATGAACATAGTGGAGCACGTGTCTCTTTTATATGTTGAGGCATCTTTTGGGTATATGCCCAAGAGAGGTATAGCTGGATCCTCAGGCAGTTCAATGTCCAATTTTCTGAGGAACCTCCAGACTGATTTCCAGAATGGTTTTACCAGTCTGCAATCCCACCAACAGTGGAGGAGTGTTCCTCTTTCTCCACATCCTCGCCAGCATCTGCTGTCACCTGAGTTTTTGATCTTAGCCAATCGCACTGGTGTGAGGTGAAATCTCAGGGTTGTTTTGATTTGCATTTCCCTTATGACTAAAGATGTTGAACATTTCTTTAGGTGTTTCTCAGCCATTCGGCATTCCTCAGCTGTGAATTCTTTGTTTAGCTCTGAACCCCATTTTTTAATAGGGTTATTTGTTTCCCTGCGGTCTAACTTCTTGAGTTCTTTGTATATTTTGGAAATAAGGCCTCTATCTGTTGTAGGATTGGTAAAGATCTTTTCCCAATCTGTTGGTTGCCGTTTTGTCCTAACCACAGTGTCCTTTGCCTTACAGAAGCTTTGCAGTTTTATGAGATCCCATTTGTCGATTCTTGATCTTAGAGCATAAGCCATTGGTGTTTTGTTCAGGAAATTTTTTCCAGTGCCCATGTGTTCCAGATGCTTCCCTAGTTTTTCTTCTATTAGTTTGAGTGTGTCTGGTTTGATGTGGAGGTCCTTGATCCACTTGGACTTAAGCTTTGTACAGGGTGATAAGGATGGATCGATCTGCATTCTTCTACATGTTGCCCTCCACTTGAACCAGCACCATTTGCTGAAAATGCTATCTTTTTTCCATTGGATGGTTTTGGCTCCTTTGTCAAAAATCAAGTGACCATAGGTGTGTGGGTTCATTTCTGGGTCTTCAATTCTATTCCATTGGTCTATCTGTCTGTCTCTGTACCAATACCATGCAGTTTTTATCACTATTGCTCTGTAATACTGCTTGAGTTCAGGGATAGTGATTCCCCCTGAAGTCCTTTTATTGTTGAGGATAGCTTTAGCTATCCTGGGTTTTTTGTTATTCCAGATGAATTTGCAAATTGTTCTGTCTAACTCTTTGAAGAATTGGATTGGTATTTTGATGGGGATTGCATTGAATCTGTAGATTGCTTTTGGTAAAATGGCCATTTTTACCATATTAATCCTGCCAATCCATGAGCATGGGAGATCTTTCCATCTTCTGAGGTCTTCTTCAATTTCTTTCCTCAGTGTCTTGAAGTTCTTATTGTACAGATCTTTTACTTGCTTGGTTAAAGTCACACCGAGGTACTTTATATTATTTGGGTCTATTATGAAGGGTGCCGTTTCCCTAATTTCTTTCTCGGCTTGTTTCTCTTTTGTATAGAGGAAGGCAACTGATTTATTTGAGTTAATTTTATACCCAGCCACTTTGCTGAAGTTGTTTATCAGCTTTAGGAGTTCTCTGGTGGAACTTTTGGGATCACTTAAACATACTATCATATCATCTGCAAATAGTGATATTTTGACTTCTTCTTTTCCAATCTGTATCCCCTTGATCTCCTTTTGTTGTCTGATTGCTCTGGCTAGAACTTCAAGAACTATATTGAATAAGTAGGGAGAGAGTGGGCAGCCTTGTCTAGTCCCTGATTTTAGTGGGATTGCTTCAAGTTTCTCTCCATTTAGTTTAATGTTAGCAACTGGTTTGCTGTATATGGCTTTTACTATGTTTAGGTATGGGCCTTGAATTCCTATTCTTTCCAGGACTTTTATCATGAAGGGGTGTTGAATTTTGTCAAATGCTTTCTCAGCATCTAATGCAATGATCATGTGGTTCTGTTCTTTCAGTTTGTTTATATAATGGATCACGTTGATGGTTTTCCGTATATTAAACCATCCCTGCATGCCTGGGATGAAGCCTACTTGGTCATGGTGGATGATTGTTTTGATGTGCTCTTGAATTCGGTTTGCCAGAATTTTATTGAGTATTTTTGCGTCGATATTCATAAGGGAAATTGGTCTGAAGTTCTCTTTCTTTGTTGTGTCTTTGTGTGGTTTAGGTATAAGAGTAATTGCGGCTTCGTAGAAGGAATTCGGTAGGGCTCCATCTGTTTCAATTTTGTGGAATAGTTTGGATAATATTGGTATGAGGTCTTCTATGAAGTTTTGATAGAATTCTGCACTAAACCTTTCTGGACCTGGGCTCTTTTTGGTTGGGAGACCTTTAATGACTGCTTCTATTTCCTTAGGAGTTATGGGGTTGTTTAACTGGTTTATCTGTTCGTGATTTAACTTCGATACCTGGTATCTGTCTAGGAAATTGTCCATTTCCTGAAGATTTTCAAGTTTTGTTGAATATAGGTTTTTATAGTAAGATCTGATGATTTTTTGAATTTCCTCTGAATCTGTAGTTATGTCTCCCTTTTCATTTCTGATTTTGTTAATTTGGACACACTCTCTGTGTCCTCTCGTTAGTCTGGCTAAGGGTTTATCTATCTTGTTGATTTTCTCAAAGAACCAACTTTTGGTTCTGTTGATTCTTTCTATGGTCCTTTTTGTTTCTACTTGGTAGATTTCAGCTCTGAGTTTGATTATTTCCTGCCTTCTACTCCTCCTGGGTGTATTTGCTTCTTTTTGTTCTAGAGCTTTTAGGTGTGCTGTCAAGCTGCTGACATATGCTCTTTCCTGTTTCTTTCTGCAGGCACTCAGAGCTATGAGTTTTCCTCTTGGCACAGCTTTCATTGTGTCCCATAAGTTTGGGTATGTTGTACCTTCATTTTCACTAAATTCTAAAAAGTTTTTAATTTCTTTCTTTATTTCTTCCTTGACCAGGTTATCATTGAGTAGAGCATTGTTCAATTTCCACGTATATGTGGGCATTCTTCCCTTATTGTTATTGAAGACCAGTTTTAGGCTGTGGTGGTCCGATAGCACGCATGGGATTATTTCTATCTTTCGGTACCTGTTGAGGCCCGTTTTTTGACCAATTATATGGTCAATTTTGGAGAAAGTACCATGAGGAGCTGAGAAGAAGGTATATCCTTTTGCTTTAGGATAGAATGTTCTATAAATATCCGTTAAGTCCATTTGGCTCATGACTTCTCTTAGTCTGTCGACATCACTGTTTAATTTCTGTTTCCATGATCTGTCCATTGATGAGAGTGGGGTGTTGAAATCTCCCACTATTATTGTGAGAGGTGCAATGTGTGTTTTGAGCTTTAGTAAGGTTTCTTTTACGTATGTAGGTGCCCTTGTATTTGGGGCATAGATATTTAGGATTGAGAGTTCATCTTGGTGGATTTTTCCTTTGATGAGTATGAAGTGTCCTTCCTTATCTTTTTTGATGACTTTTAGTTGGAAATTGATTTTATTTGATATTAGAATGGCTACTCCAGCTTGCTTCTTCTGACCATTTGCTTGGAAAGTTGTTTTCCAGCCTTTCACTCTGCGGTAGTGTCTGTCTTTGTCTCTGAGGTGTGTTTCCTGTAGGCAGCAGAATGCAGGGTCCTCGTTGTGTATCCAGTTTGTTAATCTATGTCTTTTTATTGGGGAGTTGAGGCCATTGATATTGAGAGATATTAAGGAATAGTGATTATTGCTTCCCGTTATATTCATATTTGGATGTGAGGTTATTTTTGTGTGCTTTCATTCTCTTTGTTTTGTTGCCAAGACGATTAGTTTCTTGCTTCTTCTAGGGTATAGCTTGCCTCCTTATGTTGGGCTTTACCATTTATTATCCTTTGTAGTGCTGGATTTGTAGAAAGACATTGTGTAAATTTCGTTTTGTCATGAAATATCTTGGTTTCTCCATCAATGTTAATTGAGAGTTTTGCTGGATACAGTAACCTGGGCTGGCATTTGTGTTCTCTTAGGGTCTGTATGACATCTGTCCAGGATCTTCTGGCCTTCATAGTTTCTGGCGAGAAGTCTGGTGTGATTCTGATAGGTCTGCCTTTATATGTTACTTGACCTTTTTCCCTTACTGCTTTTAATATTCTTTCTTTATTTTGTGCATTTGGTGTTTTGACAATTATGTGACGGGAGGTGTTTCTTTTCTGGTCCAATCTATTTGGAGTTCTGTAGGCTTCTTGTATGTCTATGGGTATCTCTTTTTTTTAGGCTAGGGAAGTTTTCTTCTATGATTTTGTTGAAGATATTTACTGGTCCTTTGCGCTGGGAGTCTTCACTCTCTTCTATACCTATTATCCTTAGGTTTGATCTTCTCATTGAGTCCTGGATTTCCTGTATGTTTTGGACCAGTAGCTTTTACCGCTTTACATTATCTTTGACAGTTGAGTCAATGATTTCTATGGAATCTTCTGCTCCTGAGATTCTCTCTTCCATCTCTTGTATTCTGTTGGTGAAGCTCGTATCTACAGCTCCTTGTCTCTTCTTTTGGTTTTCTATATCCAGGGTTGTTTCCATGTGTTCTTTCTTGATTGCTTCTATTTCCATTTTTAATTCCTTCAACTGTTTGATTGTGTTTTCCTGGAATTCTTTCAGGGATTTTTGTGTCTCCTCTCTATGGGCTTCTACTTGTTTATTTATGTTTTCCTGGAATTCTTTCAGGCATTTTTGCGATTCCTCTCTGTAGGCTTCTACTTGTTCTCTAAGGGAGTTCTTCACGTCTTTCTTGAAGTCCTCCAGCATCATGATCAAAAATGATTTTGAAACTAGATCTTGCTTTTCTGGTGTGTTTGGATATTCCATGTTTGTTTTGATGGGAGAATTGGGCTCCGATGGTGCCATGTAGTCTTGGTTTCTGTTGCTTGGGTTCCTGCGCTTGCCTCTTGCCATCAGATTATCTCTAGTGTTACTTTGTTCTGCTATTTCTGACAGTGGCTAGACTGTCCTATAAGCCTGTGTGTCAGGAGTGCTGTAGATCTGTTTTCCTCTCTTTCAGTCAGTTATGGGGACAAAGTGTTCTGCTTTCGGGCATGTAGTTTTTCCTCTCTACAGGTCTTCAGCTGTTCCTGTGGGCCTGTGTCTTGAGTTCACCAGGCAGCTTTCTTGCAGCAGGAAAGTTGGTCTTACCTGTGGTCCGGAGGCTCAAGTTCGCTCGTGGGGTGCTGCCCACGGGCTCTCTGCAGGGGCAGCAACCAGGAAGACCTGTGCCGCCCCTTCCGGGAGCTTCAGTGCACCAGGGTTCCAGATGGTCTTTGGCTTTTTCCTCTGGCGTCCGAGATGTGTGTGCAGGGAGCAGTCTCTTCTGGTTTCCCAGGCTTGTCTGCCTCTCTGAAGGTTTAGCTCTCCCTCCCACAGGATTTGGTTGCAGAGAACTGTTTATCCGGTCTGTTTCCTTCAGGTTCCGGCGGTGTCTCAGGCAGGTGTCCTGCCGCTCCTGTGCCCTCCCCCACGGGAGCCCAGAGGCCTTATACAGTTTCCTCTTGGGCCAGGGATGTGGGCAGGGGTGAGCAGTGTTGGTGGTCTCTTCCGCTCTGCAGCCTCAGGAGTGCCCACCTGACCAGGCGGTTGGGTCACTCTCTCATGGGGTCTGGGAGCAGAGAGCTGCTGCGGGCCAGGATCCGCCGGTGTGGGACTTCCGGTATTGATTTCAATCTTTAGTTTGATAATTCCCTGCCATCTACTCCTTTTGGATATGGTTAGTTTTCTCTATTCTAGAGTTTTCATGTGTTAGGTTGCATGGATGGGATCTCTCTATATTTTTATGTAAACACTTTCTTCTATGTACTTCTTCTTAGCACCACTTTAATTGTTGTATATTCATTTTTATTGTACTCTGGAAATTTTTTATTCCTGTCTTGACCCAGTGTCATTGTGTAGAGAGTTGTTCCATTTCTATGAGTTTGTGTCTTTCTAGGTCTTTTTCCTGTTGTGTAATCCAGCTTTAATCTATGGAAGTTTGATGACATGAAGTGGGGTATTTTAATTTTCTTGTATCTGTTGAAATTTGGTTTGTAATCAAGGATGTTGTTAATTTGGGACAAAGTTCTTTAAGGTGCTGAGAAGAATGTAAATTATTTGGTGTTTGGGTGAAATGTTATATGATATTCGTTAGGTCCTCTTGGTTTATAATATCTGTTAGCTGCAGTATTTGTTAACATATTTTTTATTCTCCTGGTGTAATTGTCATCTTAGAGGTTTACTGCCTTACTCTGCTATCTTTGGTCTAGTCCTGAAAGCTTCTAGCCTCTGTACAATGTTATCTAGACCTAGAATGTTTTCAGCCTCTTAGACCTGTGGTGAATACATTTAATCTTTCTTGTTCTTTCTGAACACTGGCTGGTTTAACTTAACTATTCTGCCTAAAACTCTTCTCCAAGCTGGTTTTATTTAATCTGACTTGAATGGTGTATTCTGTGTAAATTTTTCTCATATTCTCTTTGACAATATGTTATATTCTTCTCATTCTCTGGATCATTTGCTTTCAATTCTGTCTAGCTTGTTCTCCCTCTGCAAGCTATCTATGTATAAATTCTTTAGTAGTACTGCCTCTCTCTCTGTCTCTCTCTCTCTCTCTCTCTCTCTCTCTCTCTCTCTCTCTCTCTCTCTCCTTTCTCTTCTTAGGGGAAAAAGGTTTTATTTTACAATATCAGGTTATATTCCAGTATTATATGGAAGTCAAACGGGAACTTAAAGGCGCTAGTCACATGCAAAATCAAGAACTGAAAAGAATGAATACACTTATGCCTATTGCTCAGTTGGCTTTCCTTACTTTTATATAAAGATGGTGCCCACTTTTTAAATTTTATTTTTATTTGATATTTTCTGTATTTACATTTCAAATGTTATTCCCTTTCCCAGTTTCCCATCTGGAATCCCCCTATTTTTCCCCTCTCCCCCTGCTTCTCTGAGGTTGCTCCCCTTCCCACCCACCCACTACCACCTCACCACCCTGGCATTCCCCTACAATAGGGAATTGAGCCTTCACAGGACCAAGGGCCTCTCCTCCTATTGATGCCAGACAATGCCATCCTCTGCTATGTATACAGCTGGAGCCATGGGACCATCCATGAATACTCTTGGTTGGTGGTTTATTCCCTGAGAGCTCTGAGAGTTCTGGTTAGTTGGTATTGTTGTTCTTCCTATAGGGTTGCTAACCCCTTCAGTGGCTTCAGTCCTTTCTCTAACTCCTCCATTGGGGTCCCTGTGTTCGGTCCAATTTTTGGCTAGTATTTCTCTTTTGACCAGCTATTGGCTGTAGGCATCAATATTCAACCAATAGTATTAAACTATAGAGCAAGGTTATTAGGCTCTATAATTTACACTTATGCAAATTATGTTACATTTGGTAACATTTGGTAAGTAGGGATTTCCTCATTCCTGTGGGCAAACAGATTTTTGGGCTAGTATTTAACATTACAATACATAGCAACAAACCAAACTTCAATACCAGATCTCAAAGAAATGAGAAAATATCAAGTTTCCAACCATTCCTCCATCTCCTTTATTTGGTTGTCCCTTGGCTAGAACAATTAAGGTATTCTGTGGAATGACATCATCAGTCACTAAAGAAAATTGTGGTGGTCACCAGTGTTTGTACATTAGGGATAGATTGTATATCAGTAAAGCTTCAGTGGCCATTGCCATGGCACTGGGAAATATATAAATGAGAGATTATAATTCACATGCTGAAGGCAGGAGGCTCTTTAGATCAATGTTTTAGTTACTTTAGAACATCAGAACAGCCTGCCTGAGATCTGAAGAAACAAATGGAATAGAAAGAAAGAAAGAAAGAAAGAAAGAAAGAAAGAGAGAAAGAAAGGAAGGAGAAATAATAAAACAACACAATGCAAAACATAAAACCCAGGTAATTTCTAAGTCAGTGTCAAACAATGGTTCAGACTTTATATTTGAGTGTTGAGATCAAGAAATCCAGCTGCTTCCTGCAAGTCTGAGGACATTCTGGACTCCATGAAGACAACAAAACATGCATTATTCAGCGGATAAAAAATAATTTTGTTTTTTGGAGTTTTGAATTCCAGACAAAGTTTTAACATAGACTCTTTCGCCCTGAGTAGACCAGGACAGCTTTAAAAATATCACAGAGTAAACCAGGCCTCTGCCTCCCTATTTTTGGAGTTAAGGAGACACCAAAGATTTCCTGGTTTAAATTGACATAAAGATTAGCAGTCAAGGCAGTTGAGTGACTCATACTTGTGAAGTGGAAATTGAAGACTTCTTTGTAAAGTTGTTTGGATGGTGTTTTTCTGGGGTAAACACATGAAGGAACATTTAGCTTAAGTGGACACAGGTGAAAGACTAAGGCAGATTCATGAAGGGAAGTTTCACTGAAGTAGACATAGGAGAAAGGATGTTCTGTTGAAGCAGGCACTGGAAAGGAAAGGTAGTTTGTTAACAACACTTACGTATTGGTGTTGACTTACATTACAAATTGCATTTGTCAGGATTCGATAGAATGAAAAGCACCCAAGGCCTTAGGTTGTGTGTTGCAGTTTCTTGCTGCTTCCTTGGACTGAGGTTGATTGTCAGACTGATGTCAGCTGTGACAGGACCCATGGAGGACACCTGATGTTTGGAAAAAATATAACAAGGACTCCCCAGACAGTGAAGGAGGGTGAGCTTGGCTTGTTGATACTGCTACCTGTGCAATGCTTGTGGTCTCGAGTCTTTGTTCATCTGGACAAGAATGGAAATCAATGGAGAGGACATATCTGGGTCTAGCTGGAGTCCTGGGAGAGGGCAGGCTTCAGGATGTTTATGGGTATGCTCCTGCCTATAATTTTTACCAGCAGTGGATATTGACACAAAAGTGGCCATCTCTTGTAGCTTCATGATACTTCCAATGGATGTAGGAGGACATCAATCTATCTACAAAACCCTGAACCCAAAATCTGTCTTCCCAACCAGACACACAGGAGTAAAGATTTAACGGACACTGAGGAAACAGCCAACCAATGATTGCCCCTTTCCATGTGAGGGAGCTAATCCCTTTCTCATGAGAGGCTTCATCCAAAAACAGATGAAAGTAGGTTCAGGGAACAACTTGCAAACATCACTGAGCTCAAGGAGTCTTGGAAACAGTACTGAATAAAAGTGAGCAAGCTGCAGAGGTCAAGCATACCAGAAGAAGATCTACAGAGTCACTTAACCTTGGTCTGTGATAGTTCACCAAGACTGAATCATTGATGAAAGAGCATTCAGGGTCTCAACCTAGGCCCCGTATGTATTTGGAGCAGAGCTACACCTTTTTATTCATGTAATTTTCTTAACAGTTGGAGCAGCTTTGTGTCTGACTCTGTTGCCTGCCATTGGATTCCTATTCCCTAATGGGACTTCATGATTGGGTCTTAGTGGAAAGGGATATGCTTATTCCTGCTAGGACTGGATATTCCACAACAGGGTTGTACACATGGTGGGCTTTCCCTTCTCTGAGGAGTTGAGGACAGGGAAATTTGTGGAGAAACATGTAATGGTGTGACTTGGAGGAGAGGAAAAAGGGCACTGTCATCATGATGCAAAGGGATTGAAGAATTAATAAAAAATAAACACCTGAAATAAAAAATAATCATGTTTTGTTTGGTTTTGTTTTGAAAAAGCCATCCCTGTATAGCGCTGGCTGGTTTAAAAGTTACAATTTAGACCAGGCACAACTCCATCTCACAGAGATTCACCTGCCCCTGCAGGGACAAAGGTTTATGCCACATGGCCCAGAAAAATATAACCTTAATAATTATCTTTATAAGTCGGAAAAATTAATCTGAAGTGAGCCTTGTAAAAAACATTCATGTTTGATTAACCCAGCTACAAATTAGAAGGTTGGGATGAAAGAGCCAGAGTTGGGGTCAATCTAAGTTCAGTGAGAAAATTTCACCACAAAACTACAATTACAAGGACTTCTCTCTCCTTGTTTAGTACCTTGAACAGCTGCAAGCCAAACTATCACATGAAGCTACCTGTGACTCCCAACTGACTCTCCTTGGAAAGTCCTGAACAGTACACTGAATCAATCTAAAAGTTGTTTCACTCCACCAAATGTGTATAATACCCTGCCTCATTACCATTGTTCGAATTCTGCCCCAGTGGTTTTCAAGGTATATAATCCCCTGTTAGAATCTGCTTGGGGTTGTCTCCCTCTTGAAGTGGTATGGCCCCAACATGTTGGGATGATTAAACTCCTCTTGCTTTTGCATCAATCACCACCTCAGGAAGTCTAGGAAGAGGTTCAATTCAAACCTCACAGGGTAGGGCTTTATGACTCATCTTTGCCAAGCTAGAATTCAGGAATCAGAAGCAAAGTGATTCCAAATTGCAGCCAAGGTGAGCTATATGGTCCGTAAAATGTCAACCTGAGCAATAGAGGAAAAACCAGTCTGAAGAAAACAGATGTGTGCATTAACAAACAAAAACCAACATTTTGGATGAAGTAAAGCAAATTTGGAAAAGAAACATTCTCTGTGATGATGAAAATTAAGTTGAAATTCTAAAAGATTCAGTGTTTGAGAGAACAATAGCATGGCCATGATGGGCCTCACCTTTAATCCCATCACTTGAGAGGCAGAGGCAGAGAGGCAGATGCAGATGGATCTCTGAGTTCAGTGAAAGCCAAGACTACAAAGAAAACCCTGTTGAAAAGGGAAAAAAATAAAACAAAAATGCCTCAAATCTGTAAGCCCCACTTGCCTGAGCATAGGCAACTTTCCTGAAAATTGGGGTCTGTTCTTGAAATTGTCAAGGCTTATACAAATTGTGTGTTTAGCTTTATGTAAAAGGGCTTGTTTGACTCTAACTGCATATACACAGGATGTGCATTTGACTGCATAATGTGTTCAAAGTAATGAATCTCTAGAGATGTGACATTGCTCTGCTAGGAAGTATTCGTGAACCCCAAAAGACCACCCATTTGATGAAATCACATTAGGGTCTCTATTACAAGCTCAGCGTCAACTCTTTTTTAATCCAACCATGACACAGCAGTACAGGAAGGTAGAGCATCCTAAAACCCTCAGCAGGACAAGGTTTTATAGGGAATGATAGTAAGTTGAGGGGGTGTCTAGCCTGGCATGCATTTAATAGAATAACTATTATAGAGTGACAGGTAGGTGTTTTGAAGCAAGACCTTGAGCAATCACAAACGTTCTAAAAGTACATCTGAAACAATCAGACTAATCTTTGCCTAACTGTTGTTAGGAAGTAGCTAGGGAGTAACTATGGCCAAGGACAAGCCAGGGGGGCTTCCTGTACTTGGGTGTAGCTTGGGTTCACCTGTGGTTTAAGTTATTTGACCTTTTTTTTCCTTTTAAGATGGAGGTAGGTCCCAACATGACCTCCTTCAATATGCTCACTCTGATTCTAAGACTGAGGCTGTAGATAAGTAATAGGACACCAGAAGAAAGCATTCAGGTTCTTACTCTGCCTATAAATTTACAACTACCATACAGGAAAGCCATTGGTGATCCTCTCCTGGTCAAGTCACATTGGAAGATGTCTTCTGATTCCATAAGAAACCTGTCCCCATTCTTCCATCTTTCTTCATTTCAAGGCCTGATCCACTGAACACTATTTTGGTCTGAATGTATTAATCAGTGTATGAAAGTCACATTTTCTAGGGTACCTGGTGAAAGTGCAGTCCCCAGACAGATGTTTTTTGAGGATCCAGGAGTTACTTGCCCCTATTTATTTATGATCAACAATGACAAATCTGGTCTTCCCATCAGACCCATAGTGTTGAAAACATTGAAGGGAGATGTCAATGCACAGGGGCTGCCTTGGTATGCCTTTAGGCTCTGTGTATCTAGGAATTCAGAAAATCATTCAGCAAACTGGGCACATGGACATACCCTAGTCACATAGGGCCTGCATTCATGGGCCTTGTATTCATCTTATGTCTTAGGAATTTATAAGTCTCATCCATCACAAAAATCACCAGGATGCCAGAATGTTGCAGGATATTTTTTTCACACTCTGAACCCCAAGATTGCATTATTTTCTGAAAAACAAAACAATTTGTTTCATGTTTTGGTGTGACTCAGCCCTTAGCATGCACCTTTAATCCCTCTGGCTGGAATACAAACATGAGCTTAGTATATACCTTTAATCCCGAACAATGAAAGTAAAGTTAGTTTGTAGAAGGAAGCTCCCAAATTTGAAAAAAAAATCTAATTTAGTGGTAGATAATATGAAGAATCGGAGAGTGATTTAACAGAATAGGTTCCTCCCAACTCTTTCAAGAAGAGAAAGGGAAGTGTAGCTATTTGGAGGGGAAGTGCAAAGAAAGAGAGGAGGCAGTTTTATCCAGAAAGTTATATGGAGACAGACTGAAGAGAGAACAAGCTAGGCACAGGTGAATACAGACAAGACAGAGACTGAGAAGGAGCCACGAGATTAGAACAGATTGCCAAAGTTAGTATGAGGCCAAGGAGAGCAATCAACTGTTCCACATAACCCTCCCTGAGGCAGATTCCAAGAACAACCACAAGATGTCACCCTGACCCTGCCCGACCACCCAGTTCCTCCCCCTTTTAAGAGATGTGCCAACTTAGCCCTTTTCCAGTAAATTTCCAAGGTCTGGTGAAGGGCTGAAAGAGGAAAGTGACCAACTGAGCCAAAAACAGCCCCTTGAGCAGGTCAGCCAATACCTGATCAGATCCCTTGTCCTGTGTACCACCAATGAGAATAAGCCAGCTAACCCTGTTGCTGAAGTCTGCCCTCTGTAACAAATAAAAGTTCTGTGCTTTTTGGGTTTGGGGTTGCCTCTCCCTGCATGGATGAGGAACCCCACGTATGTGAATTAAAAACCTTATGCACTTTCTATTGCAGCGGTCACTTTGTCAATTTGTGCTCTGTGGGTAGTGCTCCTGATGTAGTGCCACTTTGGGGTCTTACAACATCTTGGTGTGTTGGCCAGGAATCACGCTCCCCCAGACCACAATTGGCAAAGAGAACGGAGGTAAGCTCAAGCAAGTCCGTGTTCTGTCTTTTTTGTTCTATGTTCTGTGTTTTGTGTTCTGTGTTCTTTGTTACTTTCTGTCTTGTGTTTTCCGTGTCCGCTGTCTGAGGGGTTCAATTTCCTTCAGAGGGGGATTAGAGTCCCCCTACTGGTGGTCTCAGGCTGGGTGAGACAAACTTGTTTCTGGGGGGTTCGAGTCCCCCCCCCCCCCGGAGAGGGGTTAGAGTCCCCTCAGTGGTCGCTGTGGGTCCTGTAAGGGGTTTATGGTTGTTACAGACAGACGTGCTAGTTGTCACAGACCACAGCCCTGGAGGATGCTCTAGGAGGAGAAGGGAACCTAGAGGATGCTCTAGAATCCCGTTGCCTCAACCCAGAAGCAGCCAGGGTTCAGCTGCAATTTGGGCCAGGTACTGAAAGTATCAGGCTTTTGTGGAAACCACATATAGGACACCCTGTTCTGGTCTTGTTTGTCCTGTTTGTTTTCTGTGGTATTGTTGTAGCATTCTACTTGGACAAGACGATGGGACAGACGATTTCCACCCCCTTGACTATTACCCTTTACCACTGGACGGAGGTGAAAGCTAGGGCACACAGTTTGTCTGTTGAAGTCAAAAAGGGAAAGTGGCAGACTTTGTGCGCTTTGGAGTGGCCATCCTTTCAGACTGGATGGCCACCCCAGGGCTCTTTCTGCTTAGATAAGACAGAGGAGGTGAAAGACAGGATCCTCCTGGTTCCAGGGGGGCACCCTGACCAGATCCCCTATATCATGGTATGAGAGGATTTGACCAGGTTGCCCCCTGTGTGGGTCCACCCTTTTTGTTTCACTTTCAGATTCGAGTCTATCAAGAGTTTGTACCATGAAAACTGAAAAGAAAAAGAAGACAATCCTACCATCTGAGGATGGGGATCTACTCCTTTCAGATGCCCCCTCCTTACTCCCCTTCTTTGCCCCCAGAAGTGGCCCTACAGATGGGGGTAGTTGCCCCAGAGCCTACAGCTCCCTTAGCACTGAGAGCTCCACCAGCATAGGGGTCAGGTATAATTGGGGAAGGAGGCCCAGCAGCAGAGACGTGAAGTAAATGAGCAGGAACTCCAGACCTCCCCCCACACCCCCCTACTCCATTGCCTTGCCCCTCTGTGCCTGTGGGCCCCCAGATGAACAGGAAAACCAGCCCCTCCAGTATTGGCCCTTTTCATCAGCTGGTTTGTATAACTGGAAAACTCATAACCCCTCCTTTTCTGACAGTCCTAAGGCTTTATTTGATCTCCTAGATTCTATCCTGTTTTCTCACCAGCCGACCTGGTACAACTGCCAACAATTACTACAAACTCTTTACAACAGAGGAGAGGCAGCGGATCCTCTTAGAGGCTAGGAAAAAATGTGCCCAGAGCAAATGGAAGACCCTCCCTTCTGGCCAATGAGATAGATGCCAGGTTTCCCCTTGCTAGAACTACAACTCTCCTGAAGGTAGGGAGCATCTAAAAGTCTATCATCAGACTTGGATGGCGGGTCTCCAAGGGGCAGCGAGTTACCGCACTAATTTGGCCAAGGTAAGGGAAACAGTACAGGGACTGACTGAGTCCCCCTTGGTGTTTCTAGAACTGTTGATGGAGGCATTCCACCAATTCACACCCTATGACCCCAAAGCAGAGGAACATAAGTCTACCTTCATGGTAGTCTTCATAGATCAGTCAGCCAGAGACATTAAAAAGAAGCAGCAAAGGTTAGAGGGTCTGCAGGATAAACCACTAAGAGAATTAGCACAAGTAGCCGAGAAAGTGTTTTATAACAGAGAAACGGAGAGGAAAAAAAAGAGACGAGAAATCAAAAAGAACAAGAAGCTAGGGAGGACAGAAGGCAGAGAGAAAAGGAGGCTAGAGAGTTAAGGAGAGAGAAGAGGCAGGATAGAAATCTCCATAGAATCCTGGACACCATGGTAGAAGAGACTAGAGGACAACAGGGGTCTAGTAGGACAGTACCTGGCAACAGAGGAGGGCACCTGGCTAGGGATCAGTGTGCACACTGCAAGGAAAAAGGATGCTGGGCAAGAAACTACCCTAACCAGTACAAGAAGAAGAAAACACCAAACCCCTGAGTGCTGACAATATAAGGAGAAGATCACTATCACCCCTCCCTGAACCCAGGGTAATGCTCAAAGGGGAGGGGAAGCCCACCCGTTTTTTAGTAGATACAGGAGCACAACATTCAATCTTACTGGAAACTAATGGGCTTCTGTCCCACAAGAAATCATGGGTACAAGGAGCTACTGGGTGTAAGCAATATTCATGGACTACCCAAAGAACGGTGGACCTAGGCATGGACTGTTTCTTGTTGTATCAGAATGCCCATACCCGTTGCTGGGACGGGACCTTCTCACCAAACTAAGGGCTAAATCCATTTCCTCCCCAAAGGGCCTGTGGTTAAAGGATAGGGGTGGGGGTTAGCTCTTACAGGTCCTGACTGTTAAACTAGAAGATGAATGTAGACTTTTTGAACAGACACAACCACGAGATGAGAAAATGAACAGGTGGCTCTGCGAGTTTCCAGAGGCTTGAGCAGAGACAGCCGGCATGGGTAAGGCTAAATAGTGACCCCCAGTCCATGTTGAACTTAAAGCTCAGCATCCTATGTCTAAAGATGGAATAAGACCTCATATCCAGGGGTTGGGGATTTATCTCAGTGGTAGAGCGCTTGCCTAGGAAGCGCAAGGCCCTGGGTTCGGTCCCCAGCTCCGAAAAAAAAGAACCAAAAAAAAAAAAAAAAAGACCTCATATCCAGTGCTTTCTTAAACTGGGCATCCTGAGAAAATGTCACTCTGCCTGGAATACCCCTCTTCTTCCATTACTAAAACCAGGAACCAACAATTACCACCCAGTTCAGGATCTGAGGGAGGCAAACAAACGGGTAACTGACCAAACCCAACGGTGCCCAACTCCTATAATCTCTTGAGCACCTTGTCACCAAAACAGGTGTAGTACATGGTATTAGATCTCAAAGATGCTTTCTTCTGCTTGACCCTGACTCCCTTGAGCCAAGAATACTTCGCCTTCTAATGGAAAGATCCTGAGTCAGGGACAACTGGACAGCTGACATGGACTTGTCTGCTCCAAGGATTTAAGAACTCTCCTAACATCTTTGAGGAAGTCTTACGCCAAGATATGGCTGCTTTCAGAGCCTCCAACCCTCAGATAACTGTCCTGCAGTAAGTAGATGACCTGATGGTGGCAACAGAGAGCAGAAAATCGTGCCTAAAAGGAACCTGATGTTTACTTGCTGAACTTGGGAGACTGGGGTATGATGGCGGCTAAGAAAGCACAAATCTGCCAACAACAGGTCAGTTACTTGAGCTATTTAATAAAGGGAGGACAATGGTGGCTCTCTGAAGCTAGGAAGGAAACTGTATTTCATATTCCCCCACTGACAAGTCCAAAACAAGTTAGAGAGTTCCTGGGCACTTCAGGCTTCTGCAGGTTGTGGATTCCAGGTTTCACTGAGTTGCCAGCCCCACTGTATTTCCTTACCAAAGATAAACAACCTTTGAGATGGGGAGACAAAGAACAACAGGCATTCAATGCCATTAAGACTGCCTTAATGGGAACAAGAATACCCTTGGGAGGGAATAGGGAGACAAAGTTTAGAGCAGAGGCAGAAGGAACACCCATTCAGAGCCTGCCCCACATGTGGCCCATACATATACAGCCACCCAATTAGATAAGATGGATGAAGCAAAGAAGTGCAGGCCGACAGGAACCGCATGTAGATCTCTCCTGAGAGACACAGCCAGAATACAGCAAATACATAGGCAAATGCCAGCAGCAGTCCACTGAACTGAGAATGGGACCCCCGTTGAAGGAATCAGAGAAAGGACTGGAAGAGCTTGAAGGGGCTCGAGTCCCCATATGAACAACAATGCCAAGCAACCAGAGCTTCCAGGGACTAAGCCACTACCTAAAGACTATACATGGACTGACCCTGGGCTCCAACCTCATAGGTAGCAATGAATAGCCTAGTAAGGGCACCAGTGGAAGGGGAAGCCCTTGGTCCTGCCAAGACTGAACCCCCAGTGAAGGTGATTGTTGGGGGAAAGGTGGTAATGGGGGGAGGATGGGGAGGGGAACACCCATATAGAAGGGGAGGGGGAGGGGTTAGGAGGATGTTGGCCTGGAAATCGGGAAGGGGAATAACAATCGAAATGTAAATAAATACCCAAGTTAATAAAGATAAAAAAAAAATAATAAAGTTGATGGTTTTTATTAAAAAAAAATAAAGATGGGAAAAAAAGAGAAAGAAAAAGAGGTAATTAAAAAAAAAAGACTGCCTTAATGTCAGCCCCAGCACTGGATCTCCCAGATGTAGCAAAGCACTTCCGTCTATTTGTGGCTGAAAACAAAGGTATTGCCAAGGGGGTCCTCACCCAGAAGTTGGTGCCCTGGAAAAGACCTGTGGCATACTTGTCAAAAAAGTTAGACCCTGTGGCTGCAGGGTGGCCTGCCGCTTGCTCATAGTAGCTGCTGTAGCACTATTAGTCAAGGATGCAGATAAACTGACTCTGGGGCAGGACTTGGTGATCTCGGCACCACATGCACTGGAGAGTGTGGTCTGACAGCCCCCCGACCGATGGCTGACTAATGCCTGTATGACTCATTATCAGACTCTGTTGCTCCACTCTGATAGAATAACATTTATCCACCCCATCAGTCTAAGCACTGCCATGCTGTTACCAGATCTAGCCCTGGAGCCTCCCATCCATGATTGTAAGCAGGTGCTGGCTGAGGCACATGGCTGGCACAAAGATCTGTCGGATCGGCCTCTTCCAGATGCAGAAACTACCTGGTTCACATACGGCAGCAGCTTTGTAAAGGAGGGGCAGAGGAAGGCAGGAGCAGCTGTAGTCGATGGACATGACATGATATGGGCCCAGACCCTGCCTGTAAGGACATCTGTACAAAAAGTTGAACTTATTGCCCTTACAAGGCATTAGAACTGGCCAAGGACAAGAGGGTCAACATCTACACTGACAGCAGGTACGCTTTTGCCACTGCACATGTATAAGGTGCAGTTTACCAGCAGCGAGGCCTCCTGACTTCAGGGGGCAAAGAGATTAAAAACAAACCTGAGATCCTGGTGCTGCTTGAAGCTCTGATGAAACCTGCAAAAGTGAGTATCATACATGGCCTGGGGCATCAGAAGGGAAACTGTCTAGTAGCCCGAGAACATAACCAGGCAGATCAAGAAGCCCAGGCTATAGCTTCAGGTGCAGCCCCTGTGATGGTATTAAAAGGCTCTGATGTGACAGATCTAAAGTTCAAATATACTGCCAAAGACCTAGCGTTTATAACAAAGAGCCATGGCAACTGATTTAGCCAGAAAAATGGGCATTTGGTATATGCCTGAGAGAAAGAAAAATTTGCTTCAGAAATCAGCCAAAACAATGATTAAGCAAACGCATCAGTGGACTCAGATGGGGGTGAGCAAATTGACTCAAACCATCCTAAAGACTAAATATTATGTTCCAGGGCTAAAACACCTGGTGGAGCAAATTGTTCATAACTGTGTACCATGCCAAAAGGTAAATGTTTGCAGGAATAAAGTTGACTCTGGCAGGAGGCTCCGGGACCTACTGGGAAGTGGACTTCACTGAAATCAAGCCAGGAAAATATGATTATAAGTACCTTTTAGTGTTTATAGATACTTTCTCAGGATGGGTAGAGGCTTTCCCCACCAAGCAAGAGATGGCTTCAGTGGTTGTCAAAAAGATACTGGAAGAAATCTTCCCCTGATTTGGAGTGCCCAAGGTAATCAGATCAGATAATGGCCCTGCCTTTGTTGCCAAGGTAAGCCAGGGGGTGGCCAGGTATTTAGAGGTCGTTTGGAAATTACATTGCATCTACAGACCTCAAAGCTCAGGACAGGTAGAGAGGATGAATAGAACTCTAAAAGAGACCCTGACTAAATTGACCATGGAGACTGGCGCAGACTAGGTGGTGCTCCTTCCCTTAGTCCTTTTCCGAGTTAGGAACACCCCTTCCCGCTTTAGCCTGACTCCTTTTGAAATTCTGTTCAAGACCCCCACACCTTTGACGGTGCTGGGAGAAAATTGCCCAATTGCCATAGTAACAGTGACTTGTATGCTTGGTAAAAGGGACTACAGCTGGTACAGAAAGAAGTGTGGTCACAGCTGGCAAACGCCTACAAGCCAGGGACCCCCGAGGCATCCCACCCATTCTGGGTCAGAGATTCAGTCTACCTGTGACGACACCAAGCCGAGGCACTTGAGCCACATTGGAAAGGACCATACCTGGTGCTGCTGACCACCCCGACGGTAGTCAAGGTGGATGGGATAGCTGCTTGGATCCACGCCATCACACGTGAAGGCAGCCTCACTGACAGAAGCAAAGAGCAGCACTCGTGATTGGTTAATTCAAGCCATTATGAATCCTCTGAAGTTAAAAATTATTAAGAACACTGAGAATGGGGCCCCTCCTCCTCCTAACAATGATATTATGTCTTAGTTCTCTCCCCTTATACCCATCTAGTGCCAGGCCTCATCAGCCCCGAAACCATGATTGCATGGTAATCAATCGAGCCAGAGATGTGGTATGGAGTATTTCTAAAGTTGCTGTCCCCAAACAATGGTGGCCAGACCTGTTTCCCGACATATGTAAATTAGCTGCAGGGGCTCTGGGATGGGATCTAGAAGGATAGTCTGATTTTCATAGAGTTTCCTTTACCTGTGTGTCACCCTGGGACCAGTTCGCCAACAGGCGTTTCCATGGGGGTTGTTGTGATGAACATTGGAGAAAGTTACTTAGGAAACAGGAGTTCTATGTTTGCCCCGGGTTCCATCGAAAAATGTCCCTCAATCCTAAGTGTGGAGGTCTTGATGAATTTTATTGTAAAATTGGGGTTGTGAGACTACGTAACAAGTATACTGCAATCCTAAATCAGACTGGGACTATATTATAGTAGCCACAAATTATACACCACAGACTATAATAGGGTACCAAAGGGAGAGTGCAAATGGGACTGGTGTCATCCACTCTGTATTTCCTTTACTGACCAGGGAAAAAAGGCTACTAATTGGGTGAGAGGATAAAATTGGGGCCTCAGATTTTACATTGATGGATATGATGATGGATTAATATTTACCATCAAGCTCAATATAAAAACTCCTTATGGTCTAGTGAGTCCTAATTCAGCCCTGGGCTATGCCTGTCCACCTCCATTCCCTCCACTACCTACCACTCAAATTAAATCTGGGCCTGCTGATGCTACCACCCTGTTGGCTGTAAGTTTGTCTACACCCCAGTAGAACAGAAGACTTTATCCACACCCCCAGAGCAACCTCCACAATTAGATTTAAGCCATAACACCCTCCTCAGTATGCTTGCCAACGCCTTTTTAGTACTCAATGTTACGAACCCTGAAATAACTAAACAATGTTGGCTGTGCTATGATGTAGCACCCTTTACTATGAAGGCATTGCTTACATTAGTACTCCTAACGCTTCTCTCGAAGCCTCCCATTGTAGGTGGAAATCAGCAACAAGTTTATTTAACTCTCTCAGCTATCACTGAAAAAGGCCTTTGCGTGAGTCAGGTCCCACAAACCCATCAACATCTGTATAGTAATTCTTACGCTCTGGTAGAGAGAGTCTAGCTGGGCACCTCCTTCCACCTCTTGACAGCTGGTGGGCCTGTGCCACCGGTATCACAACCTGTATAAGTTTGGAAGTTCTAAAAGGCAATTATGACTTTTGTGTGTTAGTTCAGATAGTACCCAGATTGTTATACCATCTTTATGAGGATGTACTGAACTATTGGGATCCTGATGTTAAAGACTTAGTAAGACACAAAAGAAAATTGGGAGTTACTTTGGCAGTTCTTTGGGGGCTGGGATTGGGAGCAGCAGGGGCAGCCACAGGAACATTTGCTATTGCCTTACAACACAATGTTTATGGAGAATTGAGGGCTGCCATTGACTTAGATATTGAAAGGATAGAACTGACTTCCAAGAATCCCTGACTTTCCTCTCAGAAGTGGTCTTTCAAAATAGGAGAGGATTAGACCTGTTATTCCTTAAAGAAGGAGGTCTGTGTGCTGCATTGAAGGAAGAATGCTGTTTTTACATAGACCACTCGGGAAGACAATTTAGCTAAGATTAGAAAAGGTTTAGAATAAAGAAGAAGAAAGAGAGCTCAAGATAAAAGTTGGTTTGAAACCTGGTTCAATTCTTCCCCTTGGTTTACAACTTTGGGCTCTGCTCTTATCGGACTTTTTATCATACTCCTGCTATTGCTTGCTTTTGGCCCCTGCATTTTAAATTGCTTAGTTACTTTTATCAGGGAATGTATTAGCGCAGTAAACATAATGATATTAAGGCAATGATATGGACCCATCACTAGTGATGAGAGCGAGCTTTGATTTTAAGATTAAAACCATGACAAAAGAAAAATCAGGGAATGAAGAAATAAGTTTTATAGATGCAAGAAACAGAGCTGTAAGAATGACATTCTGGGAATACATGAGCAAGGTCTTGGTAGTCAGAGTGACCAGGCTTAATGGAAAGTAGCCAAAACAAAAACTATTCCCTCTACCCCTCATTGAAGTAGATTCCAAGAACAACCACAAGATGTCACCCTGACCCTGTCCCTGCCCGACCACCTGGTTCCTCCTCCTCCTCCTCCTCCTCTTCCCCCCCCCCCTCCTCCTCCTCCTCCTCCTCCTCCCCCCCTCCTCCTCCTCCTCCTCTTCCCCCCCCCCTCCTCCTCCTCCTCCTCCTCCTCCTCCTCCTCCTCCTCCTCCTCCTCCTCCTCCTCCTCTTCTTCTTCTTCTTCTTCTTCTTCTTCTTCTTCTTCTTCTTCTTCTTCTTCTTCTTCTTCTTCTTCTTTTTACAGTAGCCAACTTTATTAAGAGCCTCAGACAATTTATACTCTGAAGGTTAAGATCACATGAATAAAGTTCTCACGAGCTCAAGCTGTATATAATCACAAGAACAAGCCACATGTGGCGAAAACACCTTTTGCTATAGTATGGCATGGAAAGGACAGTTTAAACATTTCATTGAACAACAACAAGCAATAATGGACAGTTGGAAGTAAACTCATTCCTATCTGCAACACCTGGAAGGAACACAGAAGCACATGCCAAGAACGATCACATGATTTGAAGAAATTGGGATCAGAGGACTCCTCTCTTGTTTCTTGAAGCTTTCTTACAAGCATTTAGAATTCACTCCATTCTTGGACTATGTTCCTACATGTCACATGTTAATCAATATAAGCAAAGTGAAGCATGACTAAAGTTAATAAAAACAAGTAAAATTTGGTTTGCCTCTCAGCAGTCTACCAATGTTCTAGAAACAAGGGAAAATAAGTCATGATCATGCTACAGTTTTGACAGTTAAGTTTCCTTCTCATTGTACTCATTCTTCATAAAAACTGTTGTCTTTGAAATTAAGAAAGCATTCATAGAACTAAGCATAAACTATATTGCTTAAAGATTCTTGGGTTTTTTTTATTAGATATATTTCTTTATTTACATTTCAAATGTTATTCTCCTTCCCAGTTTCCTGTCCATAAGCCCCCATCCCCTCCCACAACCCTCCCCCATACAGGTATTCCCACCTTACATCCCCCTTACTGCCCCCCATATTTACCTGCACTGGGGTCCAACCTTGGAGAAGGTTCCATGAGGTGCTGGGAAGAAGGTATATCCTTTTGATTTAGGATGGAATGTTCTATAAATATTTGTTTAAGACTATCTGGTTCATAACTTCTGTTAGTTTCTATACACCTCTGTTTAATTTCGTTTTCCATGATCTGTCCAGTGATGAGAGTGGGGTGTTGAAATTTCCTACTATTATAATGTGAGGTTCAAGGTGTGCTTTGAGCTTTAGTAAGGTTTCTTTTATGAATGTACGTGACCTTGCATTTGAAGCATAGATATTTAGGATTAAGAGTTCATCTTGGTGGATTTTTCCTTTGATGAATACGAAGTGTCCTTCCTTATCTTTTAGTTGAAACTCAATTGTATTTGATATTAGAATGGCAACTTCAGCTTGTTTCTTTGGGCCATTTGCTTGGAAAGTTGTTTTCCAGCTACTTACTCTGAGGTGGTGTCTTTGTCTCTGAGGTGTGTTTTCTGCATGCAGCAAAATGCTGTGTCCTCCTTACGTATCCAGTCTGTTAGTCTATGTCCTTTTATTGGGGAATTGAGTCCGTTGATGTTGAGAGCTATTAAGGAATAATGATTGTCGCTTTTTGGTTTGTTGTTGTTGTTAGAGGTGGAATTATGTTTGTTTGTCTCTTTTGGTTTCATTGCAAGGAAATTATATTCTTGCTTTCTGTATGGTGTAATTTCTCTCCTTGTGTTGGAGTTTTCCATCTATTAGCCTTTGTAAGGCTGGATTTGTAGAAAGATATTGTGTAAAGTTGGTTTGTCATGGAATATCTTGGTTTCTCCATCTATTTTAATTGAGAGTTTTGCTGGATACAGTAACTTGGGCTGCCATTTGTGTTCCTGACATCTGTCCAGGATCTTCTGGCTTTCATAGTCTCTGGCGAAAAGTCTGGTGTGATTCTGATAGGTCTGCCTTTATCTGTTACTTGACATTTTTCCCTTACTGCTTTTAATGTTCTTCCTTTGTTTTGTGCATTTGGTGTTTTAACTATTATGTGACAGGAGGGATTTCTTTTCTGGTCCAATATATTTGGAGTCCTGTAGGCTTCTTGTATGTTTATGGGCATCTCTTTCTTTAGGTTAGGGAAGTTTTCTTCTATGATTTTGTTGAAGATATTTACTGGTCCTTTGAGCTGGGAGTCTTCACTCTCTTCTATACCTATTATCCTTAGGTTTGATCTTCTCATTGAGTCCTGGATTTCCTGTATGTTTTGGACCAGTAGCTTTTTCTGCTTTACATTATCTTTGACAGTTGAGTCGATGATTTCTATGGAATCTTCTGCTCCTGAGATTCTCTCTTCTATCTCTTGTATTCTGTTGGTGATGCTTGTATTTATGGCTACTTGTGCCTTCCTTAGGTTTTCTATATCCAGGGTTGTCTCCCTTTGTGCTTTCTTTATTGTTTCTATTTCCATTTTCAATTCCTTCACCTGTTTGGTTGTGTTTTCCTGTAATTCTTTCAGGGATTTTTGTGTTTCTTCTCTAAGGACTTCTACTTGTTTGTGTTTTCCTGCATTTCTTTAAGGGAGTTCTTTATTTTCTTTCTTAAAGTCCTCCATCGTTATCAAAACTGTGATTTTAAATCTAAATCTTGCTTTTCTGGTGTGTTTGGATATCCAGTATTTTCTTTGGTGGAAGAACTGGGCTCTGATGATGCCAAGTAGTCTTGTTTTCTGTTGCTTAGGTTCCTGCACTTGTCTCTAGCCATTGGGTTGTCTCTGGTGTCTGCTTGTCTTGCTGTTTCTGAGAGTGACTTGACCCTGCTGTAGGCTTGTGTGTCAGCACTCCTATAGAACTGTTTTCCTGTGTTCTTTCAGCCTTTTCTGAGAACAGGTGCTCTGATTTCAGGTGTGTCGGCGCTCCTGGAGACTGTCTTCCAGCTCTAGGTGCAGGCAGGATTGTTCGTAGGTCCTTGCACCCAGAGGACACAGTTGACACTACGTGAGTCTCTCTTGAGTCTGGACTGTGGGCAGAGGGTAGTCTCCTCTGACTTCTCAGGAGTATCCACACTTCTGAGGGTCCAGCTCTTTCCCCATGGGATTTGGGTGCAGGGAGCTGTTTGGCTGGTTCAGTTCAGTCCTGGGTGTAGACCAGAACTGTGGGTACCAGCAGCTGTCTATTCCTATATCCCTGTGTCCAGAGGCACTGTGCAGTTTCCCCTTGGACCAGGGATGTGGACAGAGGTTTGCAGAGGTGGCAGTCTGTCCTACAGTCTCAGGATGTCTGAACACCTAGGTGGTCAGCTCTCTTCTCCACAGGATTTGGGTCTCCTCCACCCTTCCAAGAGACATGCCAACTTAGCCCTCTCCCAGTAAATTTCCAAGTCCAGGTGAAGGGCTAGTAGAGGAAAGTGACCAACTGAGCCAAGAACAGCCCCTTGAGCAGGCCAGTCAATACCTGACCAGATCCTTTGTCCTGTGTACCACCAATGAGAATAAGCCAGCTAATCCTGTTACTGAAGTCTGCGCTCTGTAAAGAATAAAAGTTGTGTGCTTTTTGGGTTCAGGGTTGCCTCTCCCTACATGGATGAGCAACCCTACATACGTGGTTTGAAAACCTTATACCCGGTTCCCGTACATAAGGGCACAGGAGCAGCAGGTCCCCTGCATCTGAGACACAGCCAGAACCTGAAGGGACCGACTGGATAAACAGTTCTCTGTACCCAAATCCTGTGTGAGGGAGAGCTAAACCTTCAGAGAGGCAGACACGCCTGGGAAACCAGAAGAGACTGTACTCTGCCCATATCTCTGACTCCAGAGGAAAACACCAAATGCCATCTGGGACTCTGGTGCACGGGGGCTCCTGGAAAGGGCGGCCCAGGTCCTCCTGGTTGCTGCCCCTGCGGAGAGCTCATAAGCAACACCCCACGAGAAAACTTGAGCCTTGGGACCAAAGATAAGACCAACTTTTCTGCTCCAAGCAACCTGCCTGGTGAACTCAGGGCACAGGCCCAGAGGAACAGCTGAATACCTGTAGATAGGAAAAACGACATGCCTGAAAGCAGAATACTCTGTTCCCATAACTGGCTGTAAGAAAGCAGGAAAACAGGTCTACAGCACTCCTGACACACAGGCTTATAGGACAGTCTAGCCACTGTCAGAAATAGCAGAACAAAGTAACACTAGAGATAATCTGATGGTGAGAGGCAAGCGCAGGAACCCAAGCAACAGAAAGCAAGACTACATGGCATCATTGGAGCCCAATTCTCCCACCAAAGCAAACAGGGAATATCCAAACACACCAGAAAAGCAAGATCTAGATTTAAAATCATATTTGTTCATGATGCTGGAGGACTTCAAGAAAGACATGAAGAACTCCCTTAGAGAAATGCAGGAAAACATAAATAAACAAGTAGAAGCCTACAGAGAGGAATCACAAACATCCTTGAAAGAATTCCAGGAAAACACAATCAAACAGTTGAAGGAATTAAAAATAGAAATAGAAGCAATCAAGAAAGAACACATGGAAACAACCCTGGATATAGAAAACCAAAGGAAGAGACAAGGAACTGTAGATACAAGCATCACCAACAGAATACAAGAGATAGAAGAGAAAATCTCAGGAGCAGAAGATTCCATAGAAATCATCGACTCAACTGTCAAAGATAATGTAAAGCGGAAAAAGCTACTGGTCCAAAACATACAGGAAATCCAGGACTCAATGAGAAGATCAAACCTAAGGATAATAGGTATAGAAGAGAGTGAAGACTCCCAGCTCAAAGGACCAGTAAATATCTTCAACAAAATCATAGAAGAAAACTTCCCTAACCTAAAGAAAGAGATGCCCATAAACATACAAGAAGCCTACAAAACTCGAAATAGATTGGACTAGAAAAGAAACACCTCCCCTCACATAATAGTCAAAACACCAAACGCACAAAATAAAGAAAGAATATTAAAAGCAGTAAGGAAAAAAGGTCAAGTAACATATAAAGGCAGACCTATCAGAATCACACCAGACTTTTCGCCAGAGACTATGAAAGCCAGAAGATCCTGGACAGATGTCATACAGACCCTAAGAGAACACAAATGCCAGCCCAGGATACTGTATCCTGCAAAACTCTCAATTAACATAGATGGAGAAACCAAAATATTCCATGACAAAACCAAATTTACACAATATCTTTCTACAAATCCAGCACTACAAAGGATAATAAATGGTAAAGCCCAACATAAGGAGACAAGCTGTGCCCTAGAAAAAGCAAGAAACTAATCGTCTTGGCAACAAAAGAAAGAGAAGAAAAGCACACAAACATAACCTCACATCCAAATATGAATATAACAGGAAGCAATAATCACTATTCCTTAATATCTCTCAACATCAATGGTCTCAACTCTCCAATAAAAAGACATAGATTAACAAACTGGATATACAATGAGGACCCTGCATTCTGCTGCCTACAGGAAACACACCTCAGAGACAAAGACAGACACTACCTCAGAGTGAAAGGTTGGAAAACAACTTTCCAAGCAAATGGTTGGAAGAAGCAAGCTGGAGTAGCCATTCTAATATCAAATAAAATCAATTTTCAACTAAAAGTCATCAAAAAAGATAAGGAAGGGGATTGGGGATTTAGCTCAGTGGTAGAGCGCTTGCCTAGGAAGCGCAAGGCCCTGGGTTCGGTCCCCAGCTCTGAAAAAAAAGAACCGAGCTCTCTGCTCCCAAACCCCATGGGAGAGAGACCTCACCGCCTGATCAGGTGGGCACTCCTGAGGCTGCAGAGCGGAGGAGACCACCAACACTACCCACCCCTGCCCACATCCCTGGCCCAAGATGCAACTGTATAAGGCCTCTGGGTTCCCGTAGGGGAGGGCCCAGGGGCGGCAGGACCCCTGCGCCTGAGACACCGCCGGAACCTGAAGGAAACAGACCGGATAAACAGTTCTCTGCACCCAAATCCCATGGGAGGGAGAGCTAAACCTTCAGAGAGGCAGACACGCCTGGGAAACCAGAAGAGACTGCACTCTGTGAACATCCAGATGCCAGAGGAAAACACCGAACGTCATCTGGAACCCTGGTGCACGGAGGCTCCCGGAAAGAGCGGCGCAGATCTTCCCAGTTGCTGTTGCCGCGGAGAGGACTTAGGCAGTACCCCACGAGCAAACTTGAGCCTTGGAACCACAGGTAGGACCAACTTTTCCCCTGCAAGAAACCTGCCTGGTGAACTCAAGACACAGGCCCACAGGAACAGCTGAAGACCTGTAGAGAGGAAAAACTACACGCCCGAAAGCAGAACACTCTGTCCCCATAACTGGCTGAAAGAAAACAGGAAAACAGGTCTACAGCACTCCTGACACACAGGCTTATAGGACAGTCTAGCCACGGTCACAAATAGCAGAACAAAGTAACACTAGAGATAATCTGATGGCGAGAGGCAAGCGCAGGAACCCAAGCAACAGAAACCAAGACTACATGGCATCATCGGAGCCCAATTCTCCCACCAAAGCAAACACGGAATATCCAAACACACCAGAAAAGCAAGATCTAGTTTCAAAATCATATTTGATCATGATGCTGGAGGACTTCAAGAAAGACATAAAGAACTCCCTTAGAGAACAAGTAGAAGCCTACAGAGAGGAATTGCAAAAATCCCTGAAAGAATTCCAGGAAAACACAATCAAACAGTTGAAGGAATTAAAAATGGAAATAGAAGCAATCAAGAAGGAACACATGGAAACAACCCTGGACATAGAAAATCAAAAGAAAAGACAAGGAGCTGTAGATACAAGCTTCACCAACAGAATACAAGAGATGGAAGAGAGAATCTCGGGAGCAGAAGATTCCATAGAAATCATTGACTCAACTGTCAAAGATAATGTAAAGCAGAAAAAGCTACTGGTCCAAAACATACAGGAAATCCAGGAATCAATGAGAAGATCAAACCTAAGGATAATAGGTATAGAAGAGAGTGAAGACTCCCAGCTCAAAGGACCAGTAAATATCTTCAACAAAATCATAGAAGAAAACTTCCCTAACCTAAAAAAAGAGATACCCATAGGCATACAAGAAGCCTTCAGAACTCCAAATAGATTGGACCAGAAAAGAAACACCTCCCGTCACATAATTGTCAAAACACCAAACGCACAAAATAAAGAAAGAATATTAAAAGCAGTAAGGGAAAAAGGTCAAGTAACATATAAAGGCAGACCTATCAGAATCACACCAGACTTTTCACCAGAAACTATGAAGGCCAGAAGATCCTGGACAGATGTCATACAGACCCTAAGAGAACACAAATGCCAGCCCAGGTTACTGTATCCTGCAAAACTCTCAATTAACATAGATGGAGAAACCAAGATATTCCATGACAAAACCAAATTTACACAATATCTTTCTACAAATCCAGCACTACAAAGGATAATAAAGGGTAAAGCCCAACATAAGGAGGCAAGCTATACCCTAGAAGAAGCAAGAAACTAATCGTCTTGGCAACAAAACAAAGAGAATGAAAGCACACAAACATAACCTCACATCCAAATATGAATATAACAGGAAGCAATAATCACTATTCCTTAATATCTCTCAACATCAATGGCCTCAACTCCCCAATAAAAAGACATAGATTAACAAACTGGATACGCAATGAGGACCCTGCATTCTGCTGCCTACAGGAAACACACCTCAGAGACAAAGACAGACACTACCTCAGAGTGAAAGGCTGGAAAACAACTTTCCAAGCAAATGGTCAGAAGAAGCAAGCTGGAGTAGCCATTCTAATATCAAATAAAATCAATTTTCAATTAAAAGTCATCAAAAAAGATAAGGAAGGACACTTCATATTCATCAAAGGAAAAATCCACCAAGATGAACTCTCAATACTCATCTTCTATTGGTTTATATACAAGTGTGCAATTTCTAGGCTTGAAAGTAAAATGATGCTATCTGGTGCTGGAGAGAGGAGCCTTGTTTTTTATTATGGCAGCTTGCTATTTTTGTAACATGGTGATTTGGTTGAACACAATAAAGTACAGTAGTAACTGATCTCCCCCTCTTCCTGGATGAGTTAGGAGATGATTAAATGTTGATGTCAGCATCCATGAGCATATTCAGATGAGCTTCTGCTTCTGTTGAAAAGGATGCTGTGTTTGATTGTGGTCCGAAGCTTTGAAGCACTACTTGGCATCTCCTTCCTTGGAGGTCTCACTGTTTAAACATAACAGATTTGATAGCTTGTTGGTAAGGTGAGGTCCAGCTTGTCTCCACTAGGTCATCTTCATGTGAATCCGGTGGTTATACGGTTTTGTTCTAGGGATATTTCATTTTTTTAATAACGGTTTTAGCTGACATTCATGGAGAGAATGAATCCTTAGAAGTGTGCCACTAGTGAAAGGAAATCCTGTCTAGAGTATGTTTCTTTACAAAGCTGTGTCACACCATCCTTTGGGCCCTCTGCTGGGAAAGTAGAATCAAGTCTCAAATAATGCCTTTTAAATTGTATCCTCTAGTATTATAGATGTAGGACAGTACTGTATCATACCTCTGTGGATGTAAAATAGCTTGTACCTGCTTTATGATACGTAGTAGTGACCGTGCTTTATCAGAGCTGTTTTTAATGATGTTGCTCAGAATGTTTTCTTTCCAGATGATGATTGAGAAGCTAATTTAAAAAAAAATGGTGCCAGTTACCACAAGAGTAACAGAACTGTGCTGTTTTCTCAGGTTTTGTTTTTTTACTTTTTTTTTTTAATGGAGTGTGCTGGATGTCTCTACAGTTTTGTTCAGATGACTGCAGAACCTGGAAAAGCTGTTGCTGCTGTTGATGCATAACACACTGCTATTATTGGTCTTTTTATATAAATATAAATATATATATACAGATATATAATTTGAATTTTTTGAAACTTTACCTGTGCTGTCAACTTTCGAAAAAAGTATCCCCGTTTACTGTGTTGAGTTGGCACTGTACAGAAATTAACAGCCATATTGGTCTAGAAATGTTGAACTTAAGTTTTTTCCATTTGTACAGGGGTAACACACTGTATTAAATATGTAAGGTCTTATATACGTGGGTTTGATTACAAAAACTAATAAAGTATTCTCTAAATTAAAAAAAAAAGAAAAAAAAAGAACAAAAAAAAAAAGATAAGGAGGACACTTCATATTCATTAAAGGAAAAATCCACCAAGATGAACTCTCAATCCTAAATATCTATGCCCCAAATACAAGGGCACCTACATACATAAAAGAAACCTTACTAAAGCTCAAAACACACATTGCACCTCACACAATAATAGTTGGAGATTTCAACACCCCACTCTCATCAATGGACAGATCATGGAAACAGAAATTAAACAGAGACGTAGACAGACTAAGAGAAGTCATGAAACAAATGGACTTAACAGATATTTATAGAACATTCTATCCTAAGGCAAAAGGATATACATTCTTCTCAGCTCCTCATGGTACTTTCTCCAAAATCAACCATATAATTGGTCAAAAAATGGGCCTCAACAGGTACAGAAAGATAGAAATGATCCCATCCGTGCTATCAGACCACCACGGCCTAAAGCTGGTCTTCAATAACAATAAGGGAAGAACGCCCACATATACGTGGAAGTTGAACAATGCTCTACTCAACGATAACCTGGTCAAGGAAGAAATGAAGAAAGAAATTAAAGACTTTTTAGAATTTAATGAAAATGAAGGTACAACATACCCAAATTTATGGGACACAATGAAAGCTATGCTAAGAGGAAAACTCATAGCTCTGAGTGCCTGCAGAACGAAACAGGAAAGAGCATATGTCAGCAGCTTGACAGCACACCTAAAAGCTCTAGAACAAAAAGAAGCAAATACACCCAGGAGGAGTAGAAGGCAGGAAATAATCAAACTCAGAGCTGAAATCAACCAAGGAAAAACAAAAAGGACCATCGAAAGAATCAACAGAACCAAAAGTTGGTTCTTTGAGAAAATCAACGAGATAGATAAACCTTTAGCCAGACTAACGAGAGGACACAGAGAGTATGTCCAAATTAACAAAATCAGAAATGAGAGGGGAGACATAACTACAGATTCAGAGGAAATTCAAAAAATCATCACATCCTACTACAAAAGCCTATATTCAACAAAACTTGAAAATCTGCAGGAAATGGACAATTTCCTAGACAGATACCAGGTACTGAAGTTAAATCAGGAACAGATAAACCAGTTAAACAACCCCATAACTCCTAACGAAATAGAAGCAGTCATTAAAGGTCTCTCAACCAAAAAGAGCCCAGGTCCAGACAGGTTCAGTGCAGAATTCTATCAGACCTTCATAGAAGACCTCATACCAATACTATCCAAACTATTCCACAAAATTGAAACAGATGGAGCGTTACTGAATTCCTTCTATGAAGCCACAATTACTCTTATACCTAAACCACACAAAGACCCAACAAAGAAAGAGAACTTCAGACCAATTTCCCTTATGAATATCGATGCAAAAATACTCAATAAAATTCTTGCAAACTGAATCCAAGAGCACATCAAAACAATCATCCACCATGATCAAGTAGGCTTCATCCCAGGCATGCAGGGATGATTTAATATACGGAAAACCATCAACGTGATCCATTATATAAACAAACTGAAAGAACAAAACCACATGATCATTTCCTTAGATGCTGAGAAAGCATTTGACAAAATTCAACACCCCTTCATGATGAAAGTCCTGGAAAGAATAGGAATTCAAGGCCCATACCTAAACATAGTAAAAGCCATATACAGCAAACCAGTTGCTAACATTAAACTAAATGGAGAGAAACTTGAAGCAATCCCACTAAAATCAGGGACTAGACAAAGCTACCCACTCTCTCCCTACTTATTCAATATAGTTCTTGAAGTTCTAGCCAGAGCAATCAGACAACAAAAGGAGATCAAGGGGATACAGATTGGAAAAGAAGAAGTCAAAATATCACTATTTGCAGATGATATGATAGTATATTTAAGTGATCCCAAAAGTTCTACCAGAGCACTACTAAAGCTGATTTAAACAACTTCAGCAAAGTGGCTGGGTATAAAATTAACTCAAATAAATCAGTAGCCTTCCTCTACACAAAAGAGAAACAAGCCGAGAAAGAAATTAGGGAAACGACACCCTTCATAATAGACCCAAATAATACAAAGTACCTCAGTGTGACTTTAACCAAGCAAGTAAAAGATCTCTACAATAAGAACTTCAAGACTCTGAAGAAAGAAATTGAAGAAGACCTCAGAAGATGGAAAGATCTCCCATGCTCATGGATTGGCAGGATTAATATAGTAAAAAATGGCTATTTTACCAAAAGCGATCTACAGATTCAATGCAATCCCCATCAAAATACCAATCCAATTCTTCAAAGAGTTAGACAGAACAATTTGCAAATTCATCTGGAATAACAAAAAAACCCAGGATAGCTAAAACTATCCTCAACAAAAAAAAGGACTTCGGGGGAATCACTATCCCTGAACTCAAGCAGTATTACAGAGCAATAGATTAAACAGAGACAGAAGGAACACCTATTCAGAGCCTGCCCCACATGTGGCCCATACATATACAGCCCCCCAATTAGATAAGATGGATGAAGCAAAGAAGTGCAGGCCGACAGGAGCGGGATGTAGATCTCTCCTGAGAGACACAGCCAGAATACAGCAAATACATAGGTGAATGCCAGCAGTGAATCACTGAACTGAGAACGGGACCCCCGTTGAAGGAATAAGAGAAAGAACTGGATGAGCTTGAAGGGGCTCGAGACCCCATATGAACAACAACGCCAAGCAACCAGAGCTTCCAGGGACTAAGCCACTACCTAAAGACTATACATGGACTGACCCTGGACTCTGACCTCATAGGTAGCAATGAATATCCTAGTAAGAGCACCAGTGGAAGGGGAAGCCCTTGGTCCTGCTAAGACTGAATCCCCAGTGAATGTGATTGTTGGGGGGAGGGTGGCATTGGGTGGAGGATGGGAGGGGAACACCCATAAAGAAGGAGAGGGGGTGGGGTTAGGGTGATGTTGGCCCAGAAACCGGGAAAGGGAATAACACTCGAAATGTAAATAAGAAATACTCAAGTTTATTAAAAAAAAAAAGAAAGAAAGAAAGAAAGAAAACCTTATACCCTCTTTCTATTGCAGCAATCACTTTGTCAATTTGTGCTCTGTGGGTGGCGCTCCTGATGTAGTGCCACTGTGGGGTTTTACAACAGCTGTGGCCAAACAAGATACCCCGAGAGTCAAATGTCTCATATTATTTAAATCAAGGTGGGCCATTTCTCATTTCACAGCTATCTACTCCACAAGAAAAAAATCTTTTCATCTTCTGGGCATCACAGCCAGACTGACTCTGTCCAAGTTGTTGTGGAGACCACAGGGACCTGGTAATTGTTTAGGTAGTGAAAAATAGATGAAACTCTGTCATATTAATTATTACATGACGTCTAGATTATAATTTATTCCCAGATTTCTTTTTTTTTTTTTTTTTTTTTTTTGGTTCTTTTTTTCGGAGCTGGGGACTGAACCCAGGGCCTTGCGCTTCCTAGGTAAGCGCTCTACCACTGAGCTAAATCCCCAGCCCCTATTCCCAGATTTCTAACTACATTGACAACTAAGGTAACTGTAGTCTGGCAGCTAGAAAACACATATAGCTCCTCACCGTAAGGTAATGTACCAGTGTATTAGCTCATTAATAAATTAATTTACTAGCTAACACTACCAGTTTTTTTTTTACAGACTTCATGATAAAGGATACCCAAGGTCAGATGTAAGCTTTCACCAATATATATAACCTCATACTTCTTTACTTAAACTCAGTTCCCAGTGACTGAATGTTTCATCTTTCCTCTTCTTGCTATGCCATAGTCCTAACATTACGCAGTACAGTTCCTATAAATTTGCCTAACCATTATAAAACATTCTACTCTATAATGCAACTGTATAATCACAAGTTGAAATTTTAAGCTCTCTTTGAGTGTTTTAAAGTGTTTCTTGTGATAAATCTACACTATAAGATATCATGCTCAAATATAAGATTCATTTGATTTCCTTTAAGATAAACTTAAAGTGTTTCTTGTACTGAATCTACACTATAGCTTTCATGATCAAATATAAGTTCCCTTGGTTGTCTTTTAACTATAGATTTAATGTGTTTCTCTTGTTAACTATATGGTCAACTATAACATTTAAAAGGTCAAGGTTTAGAATTTTCTTTATTTTTCAAATATAAATTTAAAATTGTTTCTCACTACACACACACACACACACACACACACACACACACACACACATATATTCATTCTCCTAGACAGAGGAAGAGCCTTCCTTGTTTCTTCTGCTCCACAAAAAGTCTTTACTTTCTCCTAGCTCATCTCAAAGACCATTCATGTTGTTAACAAATTTATCTCTTTTGTAAACTTATAAGCTACAGGAAACCCACTCAGACCTATCTCTCATGGACCAAATAGACTCCATGAAGATAAGTATACCTACCTATTCCAGAGGCTGGGATTCCTTTCCTGTGCCCTGAAATTGAGACTCAACTCACCCATAACCACCAAGACCTAAGGGGTTTCAAATGTACACCTAAGAAAATATTTTTCTCCCAAACATACTTAACTTTACTCTCCACCTGTAGTGTGTATGTGTGTGTGTGTGTGTGTGTGTGTGTGTGTGTGTGTGTGTGTGTGTGTTGCAGCATCTTGTCAAATTCAGGCATTTATTACATCCAGGATAGCTCTAGAAAAGTAATCAACAGATGCTCCAATCTTCTCTCACAGACACAGATACTTTTATTGGACCTGTTCCTTCCTATCTATCCACAGATGGTTCCCCAGACCCTGGACAGTGAATAAACAAACACATTTCCTAAGATCAGACCAACAACCCCATACCCATATTCCTAGGTTTCCCAGAGATGCATTGCCCCAAATCAGCAGTAAGTAGCTAAAGATCATGATGACTTTATTCCTGCCCCACCATCATCTCCTAATTTTGCCTATTTAATTAAACCAAAATGAGGTAATGTTGGTATCTAATCTAGGCTCAACCCGTAGTTACCTGGCAACAGCCAGGTAAGCCTGACTCACAATAACAGGAGTTGCTTGGGCCCTCCTCCTCCTCCTCCTCCTCCTCCTCCTCCTCCTCCTCCTCCTCCTCCTCCTCCTCTTCCTCCTCTTCCTCCTCCTTCCTCCTCCTCTTTCTTCTTCTTCTCCTTCCTCCTCCTCTTTCTTCTTCATCTCCTCCTTCTTCCTCTCTCTCTCCTCTCTCTCTCTCTCCTCTCTCCCTCTCTCTCTCTCTCTTGCCCTCTTGCTCTTGCTCTCTCCTTTTGCTCCTTACCCTCTCTCTCCACATGTTCATGGCTAGTCTCTACTCCTATACACCTCTCTCTCTCTCTCTCTCTCTCTCTCTCTCTCTCTCTCTCTCTCTCTCTCTCTCCCCCTTTCTATCAACCACTTTCCCTATTCCCTGAATAAACTGTATTCTATACTATACCAAAGTGTGGCTGGTACCGCAGAGTGGGGAAGGGATGCCTAAGCATGGGCCTACAGAGCCACCCCTTTCCCCCACATCATTCTCTACCTCCCCCAAACATATTTCTTCTGATTTTATCTTTTTATAAAACAAAGCAACCTATGTCCTAATCAGGTAAATACTACACCTCCACCAGGACAACGCAACTCATTCAGAGATATTTTAGAAACAAGGGCATCCTGCAGACTGTCTTTTCAAGTGGACGAATAGAAGAAATTGTGTTGTTTTAAAACAAAGGATCCTATCCCTCTGGTTCTATTAATGAAGACTCAGGAGCCTGATGCTGGTGTGAAAATCTGCTAGCGTAGAGAGGCAGAGAAAGCATCCAGCTGATCTGCCTACTCCACCAACTTCCCAGAAGGAAAGTGCTCCTTCCACTGCATGATGTCTCAAATAACCTTATCTTCAAAGACCCTCCCTGCTCCTTCCTGTGTTTTCTTTCTTTTTTTTTTTAAGATTTATTTATTTATTATATACACTGTAGCTGTCTTCAGACACACCAGAAGAGGGCGTCAGACCCCATTACAGATGGTTATGAGCCACCATGTGGTTGCTGGGATTTGAACTCAGGACCTCTGGAAGAGCAGTCAGTGCTCTTAACCTCTGAGCCATCTCTCCAGCCCCTTCCTGTGTTTTCTTATGATCACTTCTCAATCGGTTGCTTGCTATGCCTCTTGGCCTATCATTAACTTTATTCAGTTCTTACTTAGAGAAAGCTCTTTGATTGAAGGCGTTTTTCTAGTTCACAATCTTGGCATTCACGATGTCAACAAATATCCTGCAACAACATTGGGCTCACTTCAAAATCCAAGTCTGCTTTCACCTCCAATGTCCTCTGTGTTTCCCTGACTTAATTTCACATTTTGAGACACATTTGAGTGCTGCATAGGTTTTCTTAGACCTGGACAGATAAGTGTTCTGTGCTGAAACTCATGATCCTTCTGCCTCAGCCCCCTGAATGCTGGTGTGACCTGCATATTCAGTTACACTGTGATTCATATCTAACGGTTATCTTGTGTTCGACTGTTTTTCTTAGACAAGTTCCCACTCTATAGACCTTGAACCTTTGGATTCCTCTCTAATCTTCTGATTTGGCCTCACAATACCTGGGATTCTTGTTCAGAAATATTCAAGTGTCTTGAAAATCATTGCTTAGCTCATATTGAATTTTGTTTCTTTGCTCCGAGAAATATGATCTAGTTCTATAGTACATGTTAGTCTTAAATGTGCAAGAACTTACTGACCTCATCTTCCTAAATGGGAATATTAATATTGTGAGAGTATTTTAAAAGTCCTTCTTAGTGTTAGGCAATAGGATTCCATTATCAAATATATTGTCCTAGAAATAGTATGTAATAGAGGAAAACCTTGACCCAGTTTCATGCCTCAACTTCTCCATTATTTTGAACCAATACCTTTGTGACATGGTTTTCCCACTTGTATATCTGCCTGATGGTGTATATGTAGAAAAAATTCAGAGTATCCAAGAGATGGAAAGTGAAGGTTTAATGAAGTACTGTTTGGTGAATGATCAACATATTGCTATCCAGGCATTCAGACTAGAAGGAGCTACATGCACATGAAAGATGGCTGAAGTAGGACAAAAGAGCAAAATAATGGGGAATAAATACCATTCTTCTTTTAAATTTGTTTATTCAACTTACACCTCAATAGGAATCTCCCTCTCCTGCCTTCTTGCAGCTCCTTCTTTGTCTCTACCCGCAAGCACCCTTCTTTGCATTTTTTTCTTTCTTCAATCCTTTCTTTTCTCTCTCTCTTTCTTTCTTTCTTTCTTTCTTTCTGTCTGTCTGTCTGTCTGTCTGTCTGTCTGTCTGTCTGTCTTCCTTCCTTCCTTCCTTCCTTCCTTCCTCCCTCCCTCCCTCCCTTCCTTCCTTTCTTTCTTTTAATGGTCTCAATAGCCCGGGGTTACCTTGAACTCCTGATCTTCTATTGTACACTTCATAATTGCTTGCTAGAAGCTGACAGCTTCTAACAACTTAGGCCTCTCTTTCTTATTCTATGGCTAAAATCCACTGCCTTCTTTCCTCTTTAATTCTCTGTGATTTATTTAACTTCATAAGTCTCTGTGCTTTAACTCATTGTACTTAAATACATGCTACAGTAACTTAACTCTTTACCACTCCTATTGTCTGTACTTACAGAAGTGCTGAAAATTTGATTCTTTCTTGTTCTGTGCTGAGACAAATGGTAAATCTTCAATCTTTATGCTTAAATATGTGCTGGGGAAACTTGACTCTATCTTTCTTATTATCTGTGACTAAATTAGTGCAAGTATATGGGAATTAACACATGATATTTATCTGAGGTTATTACTAGTACTCCTTTCTGGTCAATGAAAAGTCTATAACTGGACAGGAAACTTATTAACTCTTTTTGAGCCAGAGAAAAAGGAAAAGAAAGGAGTCACTCGCACAGGGAACACACTCACCAAGTGAAGTAGGACATGGCTAAACCCATACATTTGGATGGAGGGATGGATGGGTGGATGGATGGATGGATGGGGCACCACACAAGCAGCCAACTTTATGTCTTTCTCTGGTGCCTTTTTATGTTCTCAGATAAAAATTCTTTAGAAAATTACCTCATAGATAAAAAGTTGTAAAAATGGTAGTTTCAGAAAGGTATCAATAACAGGTTAAAAGCAGTATTTCATTATAAATACACAGTTTTCACATGCCTTTGCATTATCAGTGTACAGTTGTGGCTTCATCCTTGGACTTGAATGTTTTTCCTTGGACAAAATCTTGTCACAAACATACTTCTTTTGTAGTGTAATTATCAAAACACATTATATTTTGTATCATGCAGCCTTACGATTGTGAGGGGTGCTCATTTTCTATTCTTCATTCTATCTTTATTACATCTTTCTAGCAAAACATCTAAAACCGTCTCCTAAAACTTTCTTCCTAACATTATTTGAATCAAATCAGGAATTCTATAAAGTCACTAATTCATCTAAACAGTATTGGTTCATCTTTACGTTGATCTGCAGGACATTTGCTCAGTAGGGTGGGCTGATGCCCAGACATCTTTAAGCTATGCAATAGTGAAAGGAAAGGCATATCAGCTACAAGAAGCAATTCTGAAATGAAGTCTCCTGAGACCTTGCCTCTCAGAGCTCACCCATCTCAGGCCTGAGAAGAGGGAGCCACTTCCAAGAAGGCCACCTTCTAGCCTCAGCCTTTTCTAGATGGTTCCTAACAATTGCCAAGGTGACTAACTAATGTCACTGAGGCCCGCCTCTAGGCCATCTGACTATACTGCCCTATTCTTCAGGGTTCCCTACCTATGGCTGGTCACGTGCTTCTAAAGATCGCCAAGAGATGGAAAATAGTCAAGGATGCTCTGTGTAGTGCTGGTTGCTCTGGATCTGTCCTGAAAGTCACAGACTCCTATTATTTCTCTCTCTCTAGAGTGCTTGGATTAAAGGTATGTGCCATCATGACCTACTAATTTTAATTTGAGACTTAAATTTGTTTTCATTGCATAATTTTAAATTAAATTTGTAATAGAAAGAAGGTCACTCTGGAGGAAAGCTAGATTCCCTCAGCTTCAAATTCATGCAGTTCTTCATATTTCTGCCTTCCCAGTTCTAAGGTTAAAAATGTGCATCTAAACACTTTGTTCTCTGCCTGCCAGCTATCACATATTGCCTGCTCCCTCAGTGAAGAGGTAAATTTCCTATACCTGCACAGTTCTTTTTCCTGTTTTCAGAGTCACTCTGAAAAACTGGGAAAAAAACAATCCCATTCAAGTTAAGGTTTACAAAACGATATAAATAATATAAGGGTTAGTACAGGGAAACAGGAGCTGTATTTTGAATAGGGTTACCTGTTGGGGAAATTTATAGCCCTATGGAAATGGCCATTGCAACTATCTGGAAAAGAAAGAAAGGTGTCCTGTCCCCACTTAGACAAGGGACAAATGATCCAATAAACAGTTCCGTTCTGAGAATGTTCAAAACAGTTACTTACTGGCACTGAAAAGATTACTCAGTCCTCTTCTGGCAGACATGGGTTTGTGTTGGAGATTGCTATTAAATGCTTTGAATCTGCATGTCCAGATATGGAGGGCCTTTGTTGCCAATTGGTTTTTTTTGATCTATCAATAAAGTTTTCAGAGGCTAATATTTGGGCATGGGGTGAGACATTTAGATTTGTGTTGTAGAACACAGTGAGAATAGAGAAGACTGGGAGGAAGAAGGGGATGGAGCATTGACAGGATATGAAGCCAACCAGCCAGGGAAGTGGCCAGGGGCAACACATGGCACCAGAACAGGCTCACAGAGAATGAACCACCAACCAAAAAATATACACAAACTGGACCTAGGCCTCCCAGTTCATATGTAGATGTGCAGCTTGACCTTCATGTGGTCCCAAACAACTGGAGCGTTAACTATCCCAAAAGCTGTAGTGTGTATATGGAATGTGTTCTTCTAGCTAGCTGGTCTGTCTTGTAGGACCTCAGTGGAAGAGGACACACCTAGCCTCACAGAGACTTGAAGTATCAGGATGTAAGAGGTACTGGGGGAATCCCCCCGCCCCCGCAAGAGGGGAACTGGATGGGAACATGGGAAAAGATTGTGGGTGTGGTTGACTGGGAGGGTGATAAAGAGAATAAGAAAAGAATTAAATTACAAAAAGGAAAAGAAACAGGCTTCTTCCTGCAAGTTTGAGGAAATCCTGTGTTCCAAGAAAAGAAGAAACCATTTATCAATCATCAGATACAAACACTGCTTTAGATTTTTTTTTTGTTATTTGTGTGTTTGTTCATATGTTTTGCTTTGTATTTTGAGACACATATTATCCCTGGCTGTTTTGAAACTCACCATAGAGATCATGTGGACTTCAAACTCAGAGACCAGCCTGCTTCTGACTCCCTGTTGCTAGGATTAAAGGCACACTGAAGAATGCCCGTCTTAAATTGACATAAAGATCAGCAGTCAAGGCACTTATGTAACCCACACCTGTCATTCTAGTCAAGATTGCCTTGAATTCAAGGTCACAGTGACATTCTAAATGAGACTATCTCAAAAAACAAAAACAAAACAAAAAACCCCTAGAAAGCACAATGAACCAATTGATAATTAGATATAACTGAGAAAACACTTGGAAATTCTGGTTAAGGAGAACTCAGGTGGCCAAGGTTGGAGAATCTATATGAGTTCAGGCGAGGCAGGCTTATGTAGAGAGGATTCATCTCAAAAAAGAAAAAAAATCAATTTATACGCACACACACATGTATATGTGTGTGTGTATATATATATATCTTATATATATTGATATTGATAGAGATATAGGTTATTTAGAAGGGGAAATCTTGACTCCAGGTTCTGTGATTTTTCTGGATGCTCTGACGCTTTATTCATCCCTCCACTGAACCCTGCCATACCCTCCCAAAGTCAGCCTCTTATTCAACAATTAAGCCTCCACCTGATGGCTTAATTTGAAATCTGTACCCAGGAAGAAACTTAGACCAGACTGATAGTCAAGAACTGATTAATGGAAGGCAGGTGGTTGTGCCTTTAATCCCAGAGCCTGTTAGGCAGAGGCAGGTGGATTTCTGAGTTCTAAGAAAGCCTTGTCTATAAGCCAGTAGAATTCTCCCAAGGAAAAGAGAGATCAAACTGGGACCTGGATCTGTCTATGCCTATGCTCGTGGAGTAAAACCTGACACTGGAAATCAGATGTGATGGTGCACATGGTTTCAACCAAAAGTAAACTAAAAAGACTGGGAAGAACATTTCATACTCATTAAAGGAAAAATGCACCAAGAGGACTTCTCAGTTGTGAGCGATTATGCCCCAAATGAAAGGGCACCCACATTCATAAAAGAAATATACATTAAAAATATTTAGAGGCCATCCTGGACAACATGGAGAGTTCCAGGTCAGGCAGGGCTACATAGAGAGCATTAGTCTCAGCACAAACAAATCTCTATGTTTACATTTCATACATATTAATTCTATTACACCAGGGTAAGAAACAGGCAGATCTCAATGAATTTATTAGATAGTGTCTTGACTGATTGCTTTCCTTTAAGGAAAGCTATAAAACTAAAAGTAACCTGAAACTCAAGAACCCCTTAACTAAACCACTCCCCAAAATGAGTTTTTTATTCATTAATTTGGTAACTACTTATGTACTAATTTTTTTTTATTTTTAATAGATGTATTTTTTACTTACATTTCAAATGTTATTCCCTTTCCCAGTTTCCTGTCCATAAGCCCCCATCCCCTTCCCCTCCCCATATGGGTGTTCCCCCATCCACACCCACCCCCTTACCACAACCCACCCGACGTTCCTCTGCACTTTTGGACAAGGTCTTGATCTGTAGCTAAGGTTGATCTGAAACCCTATTCCCAGCACTCCTCCTGCCTCAGCATTCCATTTGATAGGATGACTGTTGTAAACCAACACACCTGGCTGAGCTTTCTTCACATGTGATGCACACCATTCTGAGTATTTGTGTCACATTGGCGTTATTCCGTTCCTGGCCACAGACATGCTCACAGAATCTCCTAAAAATGTCCTCTGAGGACTCTGTGACAAACAAATTGTCACAACTGCATTCTCTCCAGGAATATATATCTGCGTTGGGTGTTGTATCATCCTTCAGCTGTGTTAGCTACTCAAGAGGGCTGAGGCAGGAGGATGGCTTGCATGTATTGTGAACACCAGTTCTGGGGATGCAGTCCCCAGATAGTGTTGACTGATGTTGGTCCTAGGTGCCACAGTAGAGAGAGAGAAGCTCACCAAGATGCTAAGCCTTCATTTCTGAAGGAGCAGAGGGGTACAGCCTGTCAGGGAAGACTGACAGCTGGCTAGCCAGCTCACTCTACTTATTTTATTCAAACATCATAAAAGTCTAATTGGGGATGGGAAATGTTCAAGTTACCAAAGTTACCTTGCCCTTGCTGTTCATGAGAGCAGATGACCCACACAAATCTCAGTGGCTTTTGACCATGGCTAGCCATAAGCAAAAGAAAGAATTGCAGGTTTGCCAGGAGTGTCTTAGGACCAAGATGAGCATAGCTTCATGTTCTCCCATAGCAACAAGTGCAGACATTAGAAAAAAGACAATATTTCTTCAAGGTTTAAACAGTCTCACAGAAATTTCTCAGCTTTTACTGATTGACTCACACATACGGAAGGCTTATGTTTCCTTTAAAACAGTTTCAAATTTATGTTATGGCTAGAGACATGACTCTCAGTGAAAAGAGGATGTCTCAGAAGAAACCAGCCAGGAAACTAAGCAATGGATGTCAATAATTTAAGTTGAACCAGGTATGGTCAAGCACACCTTTAGTCTCAGTATCTTGGAGACAGGCAGGCTGATCTTGTGAGTTTATGGCCAACCTGGTCTACGTACAAAGGTTCAGAAAAGCCAGAACTACATGGTCAGATGCTCTTTTAAAAACATGATGGGATTTGAGGCAGGATGTTGCCTTACACTTATCACAACAGGAGGTATAAATGGTGTTGTCACTTCTTCTGGGCAAACAAATTCTTAGTCAAGCATGTCTGTGTGATCATTTCAGTGCTCCAGGAGCAGAGCTAGGCTAATCTCTGTGTTCAGGGCCAACCTAGTCTGTATAGGGACTCCCAAGCCAGTCATGTCTACAGAGTGTGACTACAGCTTACTATCTGTGGCATGAAAGGTGGCTCAGGTGTTTAGAGCACAGACTGATTGTTCAGAGGACCCAACTAAAATTCCCAGCACCCATATCGGGTAGCTCCCAACCATAAAACTCCAGATCCAGAGGGATCCAACTTCTCTGGCCTCTGAGAAGTTTCATCCATGTGAACATTTCTCACAAAAGACACACACACATACATATGATTAGAAATAAGAAAAATTTAAAGTGTGATAAATGAGATCATTACCCCAGCAATTTAAGGAAGAAATAAATAAATGTATATATACAGATGTGTGTACTAAAATTATATTGAAGATGATTTCTAAGCAGTATTTTATTTATGCACAGCCAACTAGAGCAATCTTGTGATTAAGTATTCACAGACGCTTTTCAGTTAAAAATATTGTTTTATTTTGGTTTTTGGTTCTTCCTTTCTTCCTTTCTTTCTCTTCCTTCTTCCTTCCTTTCTCTTCCTTCTTCCTTCCTTTCTCTTCCTTCTTCCTTCCTTTCTCTTCCTTCTTCCTTCCTTTCTCTTCCTTCTTCCTTCCTTTCTCTTCCTTCTTCCTTCCTTTCTCTTCCTTCTTCCTTTCTTTCTCTTCCTTCTTCCTTCCTTTCTCTTCCTTCTTCCTTTCTTTCTCTTCCTTCTTCCTTCCTTTCTCTTCCTTCTTCCTTCCTTTCTCTTCCTTCTTCCTTTCTTTCTCTTCCTTCTTCCTTTCTTTCTCTTCCTTCTTCCTTTCTTTCTCTTCCTTCTTCCTTTCTTTCTCTTCCTTCCTTTCTCTTCCTTCTTCCTTCCTTTCTCTTCCTTCTTCCTTCCTTTCTCTTCCTTCTTCCTTTCTTTCTCTTCCTTCTTCCTTTCTTTCTCTTCCTTCTTCCTTTCTTTCTCTTCCTTCTTCCTTTCTTTCTCTTCCTTCTTTCTTTCTCTTCCTTCCTCCTTTCTTTCTCTTCCTTCTTCCTTTCTTTCTCTTCCTTCTTCCTTTCTTTCTCTTCCTTCTTCCTTTCTTTCTCTTCCTTCTTCCTTCCTTTCTCTTCCTTCTTCCTTCCTTTCTCTTCCTTCCTTCCTTTTGAAAGTTTATTTGTGTAGTGCTGGCTGTCCTAGAACTTGCTTTGTAAAAATGCTGGCCTTCGACTCAGAGATCTCCCTGCCTCTACCTCCCTAGTGAAGTGGAAACTTGTAGTTCCTTTGGAAAGTTAGTTATATCAAATGATGTTTTGCTGGGACACACAGATGAAACGTTGTCTTGTTAAAGCTGACATATGAAAGAATGTTTTCTTGAAGTAATCCCAGGTGAAAAGAAGTTTTATTGGAGGAGACACAGGAAAGAATGTTTACCTAAAGCAGACACAGGTGAAAGAATGTTTTGATAAAACAGACATGTAAAGGATGCTTGATCAAGGAGTAAATAGGACCCCACAGACAGTGGGAGACCATCACTGAGCGTTGGTTTGGTTTGCTCTGCCTCACTGCTTTTCACTAACAGCACCCATGTATTGGATTGCCTTACATAGCAATGTTGAACTCAACTTGTGATAATACTGCTTTTGAAAGAAACTTGCCAAGAATTGCTCCTGAGGTTCCCACGCCAGCTTGCTGCTTCTGTGGCCTCTACTGAGGCCAGTTGTCAAGCCTGGTGTTTTGTTCAGTATTGACCTACAGACTGGGGATTCCTACCTCGTGTCTGCCTGCCAAGAGGACTGGACTGAAGTTGCTTTTGAATCAGAGGCAGACTTTGGCTGGGAGGGTGTGGCTACAAAGGAAAGGTTCAGCTGAAAGGTATATAAAGAGTTACAGCAGGCAGAGAAATTCTCAGTCTCTTGGAGTTTGGAGTCGCAGACTTTCCGGACCTGATTATGGTGCTCTGTCAACAATGTCCAACTCAAGTAAGTCCCTCAGTTCCACAAGGATACCTCATCTCATGCAATCTAGTCTAGTCTTGTCCTTGCTTGAAATTTTATTCATATAATGTTTTACTTGCTGATTATTCTTTTTTGACATGACTTCTCTCTACATAAGATTGCCTGGCCTGTATCCTAGGTATTCTGTACTTTTTGGCTTATATCCACTTATCACTTAGTACGTACCATGTATGTCATTTTGGGTGTGAGTTACCTCTCTCAGAATATTTTCTAGTTCCATCCATTCACCTGCAAAATTCATGATGTCCTCATTTTTAATAGCTGAATAGTATTCTATTATGTAAATTAGCTACATTTTCTGTATCCATTCAGCCATTGAGTACTATCTGGGTGGTTTGTAGCTTCTGGCTATTACAAATAAGGCTGTTGTGAAGGTAATGGAGGATGTGTCCTTGTGGTATGGTGGGCATCTTCTGGGTATATGCCCAGGAGTAGTATAGCTGGCTTGTCAGATAGTTGTGTTTCCAATTTTCTGAGGAACAACCAGATTAAGTTCCAGAGTAGTTGCACCAGTTTGCAATCCCACCAACAATGGAGGAGTGTTCCTCTTTCTCCACATCCTCACCAGTGTTTGCTGTCACCCAAATTTTTGATGTTAGCCATTCTGATTTTTTAAGGTGGAATCTCAAGGTCATTTTGATTTGCAATTCCCTGATGACTAAGGACTTTGAACATTTTTTTTAAAGTGCTTCTTAGCCATTTGAGATTCTTCTATGATTGAATTCGGGGGGAGACTGAAGAAACTGAAGGAGATGGTGACCCCATAGTAAGACCACTAGTCTCAACTAACCTGGATACCTGGGAGCTTCTAGAAACTGAACCACCCAATCAGGCAGCATAGAGGCTGGTCCAAAGCCCCCAGAACGTATTTACAGCAGATGGCTGCCTGGTCTGGCTTCAGAAAAAGAAGATACACCTAATCCTAGAGAGACTCGAGGCGCTAGAAAAAAAGGGATGCCTGGGGTTGGGGGGGGTGTGTGATGGAAAGGGGGCACCCTCTGGAAGACAAGGGGGAGGAGAAATTAGATTAGGAACTTTGGGAGGGGGAGGGGCAGTAGTTAGAATGTAAATTTTAAAAAAAAGTTGCCTTACCTCTGAAACTCAGAGATTCTCCTACCTCAATCATCTGAGAGCTGCTTAACAAGAATATCCAAGTGTGTTCTCAGTTACATCTAATTATTGATTGGTTCTCTATGGTTCCTGTGGGACTTTTGTTTTATTTAGATTTGTTTTTGTTTGTTTTTTTCTTCTGAGACAGTCTTTCTAAGAATGTCAGGGTGACCTTGCATTCAAGGCACTCTGAGCTGCAATGTCAGATGTGAATTACGTAAGTGCCTTCACTACTGATCTTTATGTCACTTTAAGCCTAGCATTCTTTGGTGTGCTTTTGATCCCAGCAAGAGGAAGGCAGAGGGAGGCTATGAGTGCCAAGTATTATTTGTCTTTTAAAAAGGCAAAACAAGGGGCTGGAGAGATGACTCAGGGGTTAAGAACACTGAGTGCTCTTCCAGAGGTCCTGTATTCAATTCCCTATAACTACATGGTGGCTCACAACCATCTATAATGGAATCTAATGCCCTCTTCAGGTGTGTCTGAAAACAGGGACAATATACTCATTTACATTAAATACATACATCCATACATACGTAACTAAATAATTCAAGCAAAACAAGGAAACAAACAAAATACAAAAAAAATCAAATAGTATTTGCATCTGCTCACTGATACATAGTCTCTTATTTTCATGGAACTCAGAATGTCTTCTACTTGAAGGAAGAACACCTGCATATATATATATATATATATATATATATATATATATATATATATATATAGTGTGTATGTATATATATGTGTATATATGTATACATATGTGTATATGTGTATATGTGTATATATGTATATATGTGTATGTGTATATATATGTATATATGTGTATGTGTATATATGTATATATGTATATATGTGTGTGTGTATATATGTATATATATGTGTGTGTATGTAGTATATATGTATATGTACATGTATTTCTGTATGTGTATGTGTGTTTGTATCAGTGTGTGTGTATTTAATAGACTCTAACCTAATCACAGTTCACTTCTTCCTCTCCTCCCATACCCACCCTTGACTGCAACAGGAAGGCAAAGACTGGATGGATGGTCTCTAAATTTGATGTCAGCCTAATTTATATAGCAAGTTTCAAAGCAGTCATATATAAGACCATGTCTAAAAGAAGCAAAACAAAACAAACCAATAAACAAAAACAAAGAAGATATTTCCATCTGCTGATCGATACATGGTCTATTCTTTTCAAAGAACCCGGGTTGTATTCGATTTTCAGGAAGAAGCTAGCCTTTTTTAATTAACTGTTCAAATGAAAAATCTAAATATGACTTGAAATTAAAATTTCTGCTCCTCCTTTTTTTTCTTTCTTTTTTTTGTTTTTGTTTTTGTTTTTTATTAGTTTCTGCAGGTCACAGATCTGTTCTGGTGCTGCTGTAGAAATAACCAATTGTGAGCTAATGACCCTCCTGCCCTCCTGTTTTCACCATGTGAATGATAATCTCCACTTCATAGTCTCTTCTTTCTGGATGTTTTCTAAAGAGTTCCAGATGAAGCCAATGGCTACTGAAGATTTACTGACTTTAGTGTTTCTTTCCCACTCTTTTGAGCGCAAGCTTGGCGGTTTCTCAACACATTCAAAGGGGCTGTACAGGCAATAATCAAAGATTGATGTCAATAACTAATGATGGGAAGACATCATGACCTGTTCCACATAGTGTAGCTGGATAAATAGAGAGTGTGGATAGTTTGGAAACTGTTTTCCTTTGATTTCTTTGAGGGTCTGGAGAGCTAAGCACAATATACTCCTCATCAAACAACCGACTGAGCCTTCAGAGTTCGGGGCTATCCCTTCCTAGTGGGATGGGATGTGTTCACACCAGCTGTGGCTGAAATCAAATGTGGTCTTTGTGAACTGGGCTACTTTAAGAAGCCTCACACCACCAGAGAGAATTATGTCTTCAAAACCAACAAAGGCCAGACCAAACAGTTCTGGATTAGACAATCCCTATGGTGCCATAGGCTGGGCACTGGTGGAATACACATTTAACCTAACCCTTGGGGAGGCATAGGTAGACAAATCTTTGTGGGGTTCAGGTAAGTGTGGTCTATAAAGCAAGTTTCAGGACAGTCAAGGATATAGGAAGTTCTATAAAGACCTTGTCTCAAAGAACAACAACAACAACAAAAACCAAAAACAAAAAACTGAGGGTGCTCAGATTGGTAGACTGGGTTCTCCATCCTCATTAGTAGTGATCTAGTCCTCACACTTCCCTGTGTGGGCAGAAGGGATTCCTAAGTTTCTTGTCATTAATGGCATATTTTTCCCTGCTTCCCTAGCCCCCCTCTTTAAGGGAAGTCACACAGAATGTCTACTCCCCAACCACCCTCCTGAAGCTGGCAAGACAGAGGCTACTGAGGGAGGAGGCCTTGGCCATTTCTGCTCTCAAAGACCTGCCCAATATGATGTTCCCAGAGATGTTTGAGGAGGCCTTCATTGATGGACGTACAAAGATCTTGACAGCCATGATACCTGTGTGGCCCTTTCCATACCTTTCTGTAGGAATGAATATAAATAACCTTAACCTGGACACTTTGAAGGCTGTGCTTGAGGGGCTAGATATACTGATTTCACAAAAGGTTCGCTCCAGGTAGGCAAGATCAACTGGGATTGGAGGAAGGTTCTGAATGCTGAGAAGGAGCAACTAGGAACAGAGAATATTTGTCCAACCGTGGATCAGAGGCTTCTGATCTTCAATTTTTTCTTCATCACATAGTATCCACTGGATATCAAGGCTTGGAATAGTGTAGAGGCTTGGGCTCAGTCTCCACTATCTGGGCAAATAATGGCTAATGTAGGAAAATAGAAAAGAGTAGTGTACTCAGTGAGGAATGGGCCTTTTCCTGCATCCCTCAAATGTACAAGTGAAATGAGGTTTGGGATTAAGGGGCCTGGAATGAAGGAAAGTAAGAAAGGGCTAAAGATGCCCCTTTTTGCAAAGAACACTGTTCATTTACTCAGCATGAAGCTTGGGGTTTGATTCTAGGCAAAGGAAAAAAGCAAAGTTTTAGAAGAAACAGCTGATGTGTAGGATGTGGAAGAGAATCCTACTGTAAGACATATCCTCTCTTACCTTCTGAGAATTCTACTCATTTCTCCCACAGTAGGTGCAAACTCAGAGGGATCAAATGGAGGGATACACAACATGATGTGTGTGGAATATGGTCTGGATTCCATGAAGATAAAGACTTACCAGAGTCCACAACACAGAAGCAGCCAGTGGAGAACAGTCCTGAGTGTGAGGTGAAAAAAGAATTAAAGGTTATGACTCAACTCCAACTCGCGGAGGGCAGAGTTGATGAATCTACTATATACTTGTTGCAGTGGGCCCAACAGAGAAAAGATTCCTTTCATCTATGCTGTAGAAAGCTGGAGATTCAGGGCTTAACTAAGGACACACTCGTAGAAATCTTCAATACTATTCGTGCAGACTGTATACAAGAACTGAAACTAGGCTTTTTCTTCATAAATGAGTTGGATCTCCTTAATCCCTACCTGAGACAAATGAACAATCTTCTCAGACTTACTCTAGATCACCTCAGAGGTTCCATTGGTTTTGGTGAAGAGAATGAGGAGGAGAAAGCAATCACACTGATTTCTCAACTTCCCGCATTTCACTGTCTCCAAGAATTCAATATAAATGATGTCTCTTTTATAGATGGCAACCTGAAAGAATTCCTCAGGTAAGGAAGGACTGAAAAGGTCCATTAGACCAGAGAAAACTTCTCTTTGCTTTTCTCTTTCCTTGCTTTTGTTTTGTTTTTCTTTGTTTTATTTTGCTTGCAAGCTAGAGAGTCCATGTTGGTCTGGCCACCATGCACCTCGTATTCTAAGACACAGCATATCTGACCACATGAGCACTGTAATAAGATATGTATGACCAGGCATAGGTGTACCTCTTATTGCTCATGTGTGAAAGGTTTTGAGTCCAAAAACAGGTTGAGTAGATGAGAAATTTGTGACACTGGATTTCAAGGTAAAGACAATTGAACATGGACTTTGGAGGAACAAAACCTCTGAGAACTTTTTTTTTTTGTTTTTTTTTGTTTTTTCCTTTTCCTTTTCCTTTTTCTTTTTCTTTTTTTTTTTTTTTTTTTTTTTTTTTTCGGAGCTGGGGACCGAACCCAGGGCCTTGCGCTTGCTAGGCAAGCACTCTACCACTGAGCTAAATCCCCAACCTCTGAGAACTTTTAAAAATAGCACTAGAAAGTTGTTGAATTTTGCTTGGGGTAGGTAGTCCTTCCTATGTGCACCATGTTGGCCTGATATATCCACTGCTGTGGTTTCCTGCCAGACACTCAATTATGCCTATGGTGATCTCTACAGGCCTCAAACTAGAATGCTGTGAGTTGTATAAACAATCAAGAGAAAGCCATGCACTGTGGGTTGACCTCAATATATAGTCAGAATGAGTTTGGGAGAAGTGGCATCTGCTTAACTGCCAATCCTATCAACCCTCTTCAACACGATTTGCCAGGAAACAATTATTTGTTCTCTCCCCAGGTGCCTGAAGAAGCCCTTGGAGACACTCTGTATCACTAACTGTCAACTCTCACAGTCAGACTTGGATTACCTGCCCTATTGCCAGAATATTTTTGAGCTCAAACGTCTGTACCTTAGTCTGTCTTTACACAATTTACTCCTTGCGCCTCTTGGGTTTCTCCTTGAGAGAGTTAGACATACCCTGGAATGCCTGAACCTGAAGTCCTGTGAAATTAAGGAGTCTCAGCTCAATGCCCTGCTGCCTGCCCTAAGCCAATGTTCCCAACTCACAGATGTCAATTTCTATGATAATAATTTCTCTCTGCTTTCCCTGAAACAACTTCTACACCACACAGGCAAGTTGAGTCAGCTGACCAATGAGGTATACCCTGCTCCCCTGGAGTGCTATGATAACAGAGGAGTAATACTAACAAACAGATTAAAAAATTTTGGTCCTGAGCTCCTCGATATAGTCAGGGCCAAAAGACAGCCTAAGAAGGTCGCCTTTGCTACAATGCCATGCTTTAGGTGTGATGGGCACTATGTTTATGATCTGGAGACCCAATGTTGCCATTTTAAATGGGATCCACTTCAAAGTTGATTGTGGAATAGAAAAATGGAAGCTTATTATTGGGGATTGATGAAACCTTAAGTGAATGTCCCTTGCTGAAAGGAGCGTGGATATGTCAATCACCTAAAGGTCTGAGACACATTAGATAGGCAAGATCTTCCTATGACCAGGTGAATGGATGTTGCATCCCAGAATATATCAAGCACTCTTTTTGCTCCTAGAATTATCATACTTTGAGTGTGTTACAATACAGGCACCTATCCATAAGGAGATTGTCCCCTCTGTTGACTGTATACAATAAATGTGTTGACTTTCTGAGTTGCTAATATATTTCTATCAGTGCACAGATCCTAATCATTCCAAACATTTCTATACCTATGTCTGGTTTCTTCATTCTGCATCACAATAATTAGGTCAATATCAGATTTGTGCAGTTCCTTACATCCCAGGAGCAGGTCTTATAAATGGGACCTAAAGGACAGGTCTTCACAAAATGTTCAACGTTTTGAAAACAATTTAATATGTAGTGCATTCAGATCACAACAGCTAAGTTAGATATGGAGAACAATGGGGTGAGGGGACAGGATTCCTCAGCATCCAAGAAAAATGAGAATAAAGTGAATACCAAGGCAGGCGCAGTTCAGGAACTATGTCCTTGTATTTAACCTTTGCTGGAAGACATTATTTGCAATATATGAATGTGCAGAGACCTGATATTAAATGAGAAGGATATGTGACCTTAAGCTATCTAGTTCTTCTTATTTCCAGAACAGTTTATATGTTGGCTAAGAAGAGATTCACTTAGGCAGAGAGATATGTCCTAACACCATCCCCTGGTTCCTTGGGACAGATCCTCATGGGGGACTCCCAACCTTCATGTGTAGTATGGCTTCTTGAAGATGTTGAGGTGACTCATAACAGGCTGTGGAGAGGAGGATGTTCTCTATGATAAGTAAGGAACTTATCACAGTTTCCTTACTCACTTTAGTTTATCTCTTTAACATCCAGGCTGGATAATTTTGTCTAGACCTAGTGCCATGAAACTCTGTCTCACTGACTTGGTATGGGTCTAATTTTCCTCTCTAGAGTGTCTGGAAAGCTGAGACTGAATATGTGTACCTCCATGCCAGGTTATTTTCTTTTTAGAAAAATGTACCAGGATGTTCATGAGATTCTGTGAATAGCCTGAGATAAAATAATGAGTTTTCTTGAGGAATTCCCATAAAGAATGAAAGATGTCTCTGGCTGAAGTGAGGGATGAACTATTATGTAGATATCCTCAGAGTCAGGCCAAGATACCCTCAGACCAAGTTCCCAACACAGAGGAGATCTATGTGCCTCAAAGGAACAAGGGGCAAGGGATGAGAGGCAATGACAGGAGATAGAAGACAAAGGAGAAGGGGAGGGAACAAGAGAGAAGATAAACGACTGTTTGTTCTTGGGGGCAGGGCAGGAGGAAAGGACTACCTCTGGATAGAAGTGCAATGTGTGCTTTGAGCTTTAGTAAGGTTTCTTTTATGAATGTAGGTGCCCTTGCATTTGGAGCATGGATATTCAGCATTGAGAGTTCATCTTGGTGGATTTTTACTTTGATGAATATGAAGTATACTTCCTTATCTCTTTTGATAAGTTTTGGTTGAATGTTGATTTTATTCAACATTAAAATGGCTACTCCAGTTTGTTCATTGGGAATGTTTGCTTGGAAATTTGCTTTCCAGCCTTTTGCTATAAGGTAGTGTCTGTCTTTGTCCCCGAGGTGCATTTCCCATATGCCTCTTTACATATCCAGTCTGTTAGTCTACCTCTTTTTATTGGGAATTGAGTCCATTGATGTTAAGAGATATTAAGAAATAGTGATGCTTGTTTCCTGTTATTTTTGTTGTTAGAGGTGAAATTATGTTTATGTGAGTATCTTCTTTGAGGTTAGTTAAAATTAGATTACTTTCTTGCTTTTTCCCTGGTCTAGTTTCCCTCCTTGTGTTGGGGTTTTCTATTATCTTTGGTAGGGCTGGATTTTTTGAAATGTATGGTATAAATTTGGTTTTGGCATGGAATATCTTGGTTTATCCATGCATGTTAATTGAGAGTTTTGCTGTATATAGTAGCCTGGACTGGCATTTTTGTTTGTTTGTTTTGTTTTATTCTTTTTTTAAATTCCTTTTTCTTTTTTTTAATTGGGTATTTTTTTAAATTTACATTTCAAATGTTGTTCTCTTTCCTGGTTTCCCGGATATAAGCCCCCTATCCCATCCTCCTCCCCTTCTTCTATAAGGGTGTTCCCCTCCACATCCATCCTCCCTTCCCGCCCCCCTCCACATTCCCTATACTGGGGGTACAACCTTGGGAAGAACCAAGGGCTGCTCCTTCCATTGGTGCCCAATAAGGCCATCCTCTGCTACATCTGCAGTTCAAGCCATGGGTCAATCATTGTATAGTCTTTGGGTAGTGCTTTAGTCTCTGGGAGCTCTGGTTGGTTGGCATTGTTTTTCTTATGGGGTTGCAAGCCCCTTTAGCTCTTTCAGTCCTTTCTCTAATTCCTCTGTATGACATCTGCCCAAGATCTTCTGGCTTTCATCATCTCTGGTGAGAAGTCTGGTGCAATTCTGTTAGGTCTGCCTTTATATGTTACTTGACCTTTTCCCTTGCTGCTTTCAATTTTCTTTCATTGTTTTGTGCATTTGGTGTTTTGACTATTATGTGACTGGGGGAATTTCTTTTCTGGTCCAATCTATTTGGAGTTCTGTAGGCTACTTTAATGTTCATGGGCATCTCCTTCTTTAGGTTAGGGAAGTTTTCTTCTACAATTTGTTTGAAGATATTTACTGGCCCTTTAATTTAGGAATCTTTACTCTCTTTTATACCTATTATCCTTAGGTTTGATCTTCTCGTTGTGTCCTGGATTTCCTGGATGTTTTGGGTTAGGAGCTTTTTACATTTTGCATTTTCTTTGACTATTGTTTCAATGTTTTCTGTGATATCTTCTGCCCCTGAGATTCTCTCTTCTATCTCTTGTATTCTGTTAGTAATGCTTGTATCTGTGACTCCTGATCTCTTTCCGAGGTTTTCTATTTCCAGGGTTGTCTCCCTTTGTGATTTATTTATTGTTTGTATTTTCATTTTTGGATTCTGAATGGTTTTGTTCAATTCCTTCACTGCTTGGTTGTGCTTTTCTATAATTCGTTAAGGGATTTTCGTGTTTCCTCTTTAAAGGCTTCTACCTGTTTACCTGTGTGGTCCTGTATTTCTTTAAGGGAGTTATTTATGTCCTTCTTAAAGTCCTCTAATACCATCATGAGTTGTGATTTTGAATCCAAATCTTCTTTTCAGGTGTGTTGGAGTATCCAGGGCTGGTTGTGGTGTGGGAATTGGGTTCTGATGATTCCAAGTGTCCTTGGTTTCTGTTGCTTAGGTCCTTGATCTTTCCTCTTACCATGTGATTACCTCTAGTGTTAGTTGGTCTTGCTGTCTCTCACAGTGGCTTGACCCTCCTGTAAGCCTGTGCGTCAGCACACTCATGGTCCCTTAACAGGTCTGGTCCCCAACCAGCTCCAGATTTCCCACACATAATACTGAGCTTTGCCACCTCTGGAGCAATGCCTTGGCCCTTCCCTATATCCCAGCAGATGCCCTAACAGCAGCATGGGAAAAGTGCCCTTCCACCTTTCCATGTGCCTGTGCCCTGTGCTGGAGCCAACAAGGGCCAACATAACCCAACAAGAAAGCGTCTTCCAGAGTGAGGTAACCCAGACACAGAAGACACATATGGTATATACTCAGTTATAAGTGGATATTAGCCATAAAATTACAATCCACAGACTCAAATAAGCTAAGTAACAAAGAAGCCCCAAGGGAGGATGCTTGAATTTCAGTCAGAAGGGGAAATAAATGTACATCTGAAGTAGATGGAGAGAACTGGGTGGGAGAGGATGTGGGGAAGGGAATGGGGTATAGATGAAGTGTGAGGAGAGAACAGAAATTGGAGGCAGTGAGCTCAGGGACAGGGCATAATACTGGGAGTCTTTCAGGGTGACCATAGCTGAGACTTTTAGAAGTGGGTGATATGTTTCTTGAAGAAACAACCTCCTGTAGTCAAGCAGGACTTCTAGTGGAGGGAGGGGGGTACCAACCCATCCACAAAACCTTTGACCCAAAATTTGTCCTGCTTATAAGTTCAGAAATAAAGCAGAAATTGAGAAAATGGCCTACTAATTGATGAAACCCATCCCATGGGAAAGAACCCACCCCCAAAACTATTGATTATATTCTGTTATGATTGCAGACATAACCCAAGCAACACTGTTTTCTGGGAAGCTTCGTCTAGCACTGATGGAAACAGATGCAAAGACCCACAGCCAAACAGTGGGTGGACTTTAGGGAGTCTTGTTGAAGAGTGATAGGAAGGGTTGAGGGAGTTGGAGAAGTTCAGGACACCACAGAAGACCTACAGAGTCAAATAATCTGGGCCCATAGGGGCTCACAGAAACTGAACCATCAACTAATGAGTATTCATGGATTTAGACCAGTTACACATGTGTACCAGATATTTAACTCATACCTCATGTGGGTTCCCTAACAGAGCAGATGGCTGTCTCTGACTCTGTTGTGGGTCTTGGATTCTTTTCTCATAGATGGGCTTCTTTGTCTGGCCTCAGTTGGAGAGGATGCATTTAGTCCTGCTATGAATTGATATATCATTGAAAGTGGATACCCCTTGGAGGACTTCCTTTCCCTGAGGAAAAGGGAGAGGGTGTAGATAGAGGGAATATAATTGGGAAGAGGGGGGTGGGCTGTCATCAGTCTGTAAAGTGAATAAATACACATATTAATGGAGAAAAAAGAATCTAGTTTCTGCTTAATCATGCTACCTGAGAGTCATCTCATAAAATAGATAATGTATGTCAGTCTGTAGAGTTTAAAAATTAAAAATGTGTAAGTGTTCATGCATCATACAGTTGATGCATGTTTAGAATTCCAAGGGAATCCCACTGTGAGATCTGAAAGGAATGCTTTCGAAATTACACATTTATTAGAGGTGATGACTATCTTGGAGAAGTCTTTACAGAGTGAAGCTGATGCTACTCCAACATGTATATGCATTAGAATACAAGTTTTAAAGTTTTTAGCATAGAAAAACTTTCACATATATCTCATAATTCTACAAATCAAACTTCGGGCTAATAAGTAATGCCTCTCAGGAACTATCATCATCAGGAACTATCATCAATTATGAAATTGTAACCAGACTTGCCAAACTAATGAAAGAGATCTATGAGCTCATCCGAGACATAAAGGCAGAACCAGAACTACTTAAATTCATGGAGGAAAAACCTGCCACAGGAAGCCAGGTGTAAGGGTATATACCTTTGATCTCAGCAATAGGGAGGCAGAGGTAATGGATTGTGTGTAAGATCCAAGCTGGGAATAGGGATCTGTTCTCTGGAGACACTCCATTTTATATCTCACATCAGAATTCGGAGGGGCATGGTAGCACATGCCTTTAATCCCAGCATTCTGGGGGTAGAAGCGGTAGCTTGGTCAGTTCAAGACCTGTAGAGGCACTTCTCGATTTCCCTATACATTGTGTGGCAGTGGATCCTCAAAGAACAGAGGATTAATGTGAATTGTTGCTCTCATTAGGTGGGTGGATACAGAATTTCTGATGAGAAAGAATAGAAAATATTCAATTAAACTAGGTTGAGAGTACTTCATACACAGATGTTAGAAAGGGAAGCTTAATTTCATTTACAAAATAAAAGCCCTGCTTTGAACAACAAATAAAAATCTGAGGCCAGATAGATGGCTCAGTTGTTAAGAGCACTGACTGCTCTTCCAGAGGTCCTGAGTTCAATTCCTAGCAACCACACGGTGGCCCACAACTGTCTGTAATGGGATCAGATGCCCTCTTCTGGTGTGTCTGAAAAGAGCAACAGTGTATTCCCATGCATAAAATAAATAAATCTAAAACAAAAACAACAACAGAAAAACAAAACAGAAAAAAATCAAACTCCCAATTCTTTTTTCTTTTTATTGGATATTTTTTATTTACAGTTTGAATGTTATTCCCTTTCCCGGTTTCCCAGACAAAAGCCCCCTATCCAATCCCCCTCCCTTTTTTCTGTCAAACTCCCAATTCTTAAATGCAAACAAACAAAAAAAACAAAAATTGGGTGAGATGAGTTCATAACTGTGTTTACAATCCAGTGAAAGCACATAACTTTTTCATTCACCCAAGTAGAAGAAGCAGGCAGATCCAGTCTACATACACTCTCAGACCAGCTAGGGCTACATATTGAGACCATGTCTCAAAAACCAAACCAAAGAAACTAAAATAATAATAATAATAATAATAATAATAATAATAATAATAATAAATTTTTAAAAATCATTTAAAATCGAGACCATGTCTCCAATCAGCTCCCCTGAAGACCCACAAATCAAAATTTACTGTGTCATCATCACTCTGGACATGACAGATTAACACAATGAAGGGAAGACACTTACTGGTTATGAGGGCTGATTAAAAAAAAAGATGACGAACCTGATGGGACCAGACAATTGACCCTGGGCTTCAGGACTCCTAAAGTCTTTTCTCACTTTGAAGAGTTTCCTAACAATGAAGTCTCCAAGTTCAACCTCCCAACCAGTACTGCCATCTACTGGGTGCTTCAGTCTCACCAAATAATAGGTTAGTTTTCAGTGTCTAGATTACTAGAGCTCCTTTTCTGAACAGAACAATTGAGGCTACCCTAAAAGGGAGAGGCCTGATCACTGAATGACTTCCAAGCACTGAAGTTTGTTTTGTTTTCTTTTCTTTACACAATTGGTATTTATATACTTAGGTTGGAAATTGTTTTTGAGACATGTTCTTGTTCTGAAGATTAAGTTTGTAAAAAGGAACCAAACTGAAGCCATTTTGAGTAAAGCTTCCATTTTGAATAGGAATCAAATAAGTGTAAGGTCTCAAGACCTGCCTGGGTACAGACATCCTGCTTGGTAGACAGAGACATGGATAATTGATAAGCTGGTTGGCAAATTAGGACATGAATGCCAGACAAGTCAGCCACCACAGTTGAACGAACCAAGCAATGAGAAGAGGATAAGTGTTCCACAAAAAGAAATGTTCCTAGGAAAGTCCCCTATTCCTGAATCCTGATTGGTGGGAAAGAATATAACTGTAACTAACCAAAGATGTTTGCGATTTTCAAGTTCCCAAGCTATATCATTCTGGCTTGGTAGAGAGAGATGGGGTACATTTCAGTTCTGGAGTCTTATCTGCTTCCCTAAAAAGAAAGTATTCAGGGCCCCAGTCATTTCTCCTGCAGTGTGGGAAATATTGTATTTCCTATTACCCAATATTTGCCTTTCTCAAGGCCACAGTTCTCTCTCGGCCCTCCTGGAAATCCATCAGCAGCCATTTGAACTGATCTTCCCTGTTATTCTACCCAATCACGGCCACTGATTCCCTGAATCCTATTCCCCTGGGAAGTGGGTAAGTGAAGATACAAATCGGAACCCAAACTTTTGTGGGAAAACCTCTTCAAAAATCTCTCATTCCCATCAAGAGCAAAGTTCAAGGTTCCACATCCATAACTATGCTTTGAGTACAATCAATGAAGCTACTTGGAATATTGTGTGAAATGGATAGTTACTTTTACTTCCATTAATTTTAGAAGCAGGAGCCATGCTGAGTCCTAGGGAGTCATTTAAGATATTGAATATGAGAAATATCGATTTGATTCTTTTGTGGGACGGATAGCCAAGTGTTCTTTTATATATAATTTTCTTCATTTTCACTTTATAGATCTATAATCACTTTGAATTAAATTCTTTTTAAGGTATACTAGAGTACAGCAGGTGATAGGGTGTTTTCCCTGTGTGTCTAGCTAGGTTCTTGAAAGTTGCATTCTCAGCCCTCTATAAACTAGCAAGGCACTGTAGGCTCAGGTCTCAGAGTGTAGAGGCTGAACACCCCTTGTTTCATGTCACTTAGATACATATGGAGTTCTGAATATCCTGGGCTAAGTGAGATTCGTTGTTTGAAAATAAGCACACCAAGCAAGCAAGTAAACAAACATCCAAAAAAAGATTAGAATGAGATGAGAAACTGGCAAGCCTAGGTGGATTGTGTTGTCCTGATCGGGGGTGAATGATCTATCTGATTTGGACACTGTAATCGGGTGCTCCAGTCCTAGCAAGGACATAAGTCACTCCAAGCTCCACGGCTCAGAGTGTCTTGTCTGGCTATTCTGACCCTTATATCCACTTTCCCCTTAACGCCTTCCATTTGTAGCCCAACCACACAGCCCAAAGCCGCCACCTGATTGGATGACTGATCACCCACACATTCAATTCGATTTGGGCTTTTACATTTGTAGACTCTGCGAGTCAGATGGGGCTAAGTATAAACTCTGAGTCAAAATCTAAACTCATTCATGACTTGAGCTCTGGAAATCACACACTGTATCTAAGTCCTATCTAGAACATATTATGTTGCCTGCACTCACCTGTAAGTCTTGGTAATCCTCCTGCCTCAGAAGAGGATATGTAGTAGAATATGTTCACTTCAATTAAACCTCCATGCAAAGAAAAAAAAAGAGTAAACTGGGACCTGGTGAAAAGACCCATTTCTAGTTCTAGAGACACTATTCAGACACTAATGGTTTCCTTATTTTCTTTTCTTTGTTTCTTTATTTCTTTTTCATTCTTCTTTCTTTCTCCACTTCTTTGTTTTTCTGCCTTGATGTCTTCTTCCTTTCTTTCTTCCACCCCTGCTCCCTTGCTTCACTCTGCTTTCCTCAATTCTACCAGTTCTGCCTTTGATGGAATCATTGTCATATCGAGGCCAGAACACAGCTGTGTTGTCAGTTGGTATTGAGGCATTTACCTGAAATCAGGTGTGTATGTGATATCTGGTAGTGGTCTTTTCCCCCTAAGGAATCATGCTGATCTTGAATAGCCAAGAGACTGTGTGCAGATACAGAGAAGGGAGGGTTCTGAAGATCTAGAGGGAAGAATCCTCCTGCTATCCTCTTCCAGTCTCTCTTACTTGGCAGAACTTAACCTGGCCGTGTCCCTATTCATAGGGTCAGCTACAGTGGAGAGAGAAGCATACTATGCCCTTTTTCTTTTAATTTTATTTTTCTTGGATATTTTATGTATTTATATTTCAAATGTTATCCCCCTCTTCCCCCTCTCCCATACCCCCTCTCCCCTCCTCCTGCTTCTATGAGAATGCTCCTACTCCCACCCACCCACTCCCACCTTAACCACCCCACCTGGGGATCCATCTCAAATGCAGCCCCCAGACCCAGTCACTATTGCAGATGCTAAGAAGAGCTTGCAGACAGGGAGCCAGATATGGGTGTCTCCTGAGAGATTATGACAGAGCCCTACTGATACAGATGAGGATGCTTATAGCTAAACATTGGACTGAAAAAGGGGACTCCAATGGAGGAGTTAGAGAAAAGACTGAAGGAGCTACAGGGGTTTGCAACTTCATAGGAAGAAAAACAATATCAACCAACCAGACCCCACCGGAGTTCCCAGGGACTAAACCACCAACCAGTGAATACACATGGAGGGACCTGTGACTCCACATATGTAGCAAAGGATGGCATTGTCCAGCATCAATAGGAGGAAATGCCCTTGGTCCTGTGCCCTTTTTCTATGTTGGTGTCTGACTTGCTTTATATTTGAGATAATGAAAACTTCTTCACCCTCCTCTATAACCCTGGAACTTATTTTACAACATTTTAAGGAATTATGAAAGAAGGCCAATATTTCAAGAGATGCAGTCTCCCAGTGAAACTCTTCACATTTACCAACTTGTGTGGCCTTTCTTTAGTGGTCAATGACCTTCTGAATGGTCTTTGAATTTGTATGGTTTATCCACAGTTAAAATCATTATTGTGGCAACCAGGATGCCTTGACTAGGAACCATACATCATGGCCTGGACCCTTTTAGTGGCAGAGCCTCCTAATTGGCTCAAGCCTCATCTTTCTCCACCTATGAATGAATCTACTTTGTCCCTCTTGGATCTGATGCCTAAGGCAGGAGTCCTCCAGTCAGAAGAAGAAATGTTACTACCATCCTATGATCTACCTCCCTAGGCTTCATCTGCAATGCCTCCTGGGTTCCCTATCATCTACCCATGTCCCAGGGTCTACAATCCTATACCACTGACTCCTTCCACACATTCTACCCTGACCTCCATTCTCTTTCAGGAACCCAGTCTGGGGACACCAAACCTTCTCAGAATCTCTTTCTGATTCCTCCACTCTCAGTCCAGCATTTTACCAACACTGCTTGCCATCTGCTATATATTTGCCTTTCATTCTTCCTTTCTGGCAAGTATAAATGACACCAGAGGGAGAAAATAACCATTTCTAGATTTCTAGAGAAAAAATCTCCCCAAACTACTAGAAGTAGCTATGAAAGTTTATAACTATAGAGAGAATCAGGACCATAGATAATGATAGCAACCTTCCAAGAGAATCAAAGTACATGGCTACAGGACCCTAAGCCCTTAGGCACAAACTACCTACCAGAGACAAGAACACACCCTCATTACTCCAGAAGAACCAATGTTCTTTTTTTTCTCAAAAAAAAATTGGGTCACTGTAAAAATAAATCTCTGAGGGAAAAAAAATCCATCAAGATGAACTCTCCTAAATATCTATGCTCCAAATGCAAGGGCACTTACATTCATAAAAGAAACCTTACTAAAGCTCAAAGAACACATTGTACCTCACACGATAAGAGTAGAAGATTTCAACACCCCACTCTCACCAATGGACAGATCATGGAAACAGAAAACAAACAGAGACATAGAGAAACTAACAGAAATTATGAACCAAATGGATTTAACAGATATTTATAGAACATTCCATCCTAAATCAAAAGGATATACCTTCTTCTCAGTACCTCATGGTACCTTCTCCAAAATTAACCATATAATCAGTCAGAAAACAGGCTTAACAGATACAGGAAGATAGAAATAATCCCATGCATCCTATCAGATAAAGACGCACTAAGGCTGGTCTTCAATAACAACAACACTGACAGAAAGCCCACATATACATGGAAGTTGAACAATGCTCTACTCAATGACAACTTGGTCAAGGAAGAAATAAAGAGAGAAATTAAAGACTTAATTAGAATTTAATGAAAATGAAGATACAACATACCGAAACATATGGGACACAATGAAAGTGGTGCTAACAGGAAAACTCATAGCTGAGTGCCTGCAAAAGGAAACAGGAGAGAGCATATGTCAGCAGCTTGACAGCACACCTAAAAGCTCTAGAACAAAAAGAAATAAAAATCCCAAGAGGAGTAGAGGACAGGAAATAATCAAACTCAGGGCTGAAATCAACTAAGTAGAAACAAAAAAGACTATACAAAAATCAACAAAACCAGTAGCTGGTTCTTTGAAAAAACTCAACAAGATAGAGAAACCCTTAGCCAGACTAACCAGAGGTCACAGACAGTGTATCGAAATTATCAAAATCAGAAATGAAAAGGGAGACATAACAACAGAATCTGAAGAAATTTTTTAAAAAATCATCAGATCTTACTACAAAAGCCAATATTCAACAAAACTGGAAAATCTGGAGGAAATGGACAATTTTCTAGACAGATACCAGGTACCAAAGTTAATTCAGGAACAAATAAACCATTTAAACAACCCCATGACTCCTAAAGAAATAGAAGCAGTTACTAAAAGTCTCCCAACCAAAAAGAGCCCAGGACCAGATGGGAATAGTGCAGAATTCTATAAGACCTTCATAGAAGACCTCATACCAAAACTGTCCAAATTATTCCACAAAATAGAAACAGACGGAGCACTACCAAATTCATTCTATGAAACCACAATTACTCTTATACCAAAATCACACAAAGACACAACAAAGAAAGAGAACTTCAGACCAATTTCCCTTATGAATCAACACAAAAATACTCAGTAAAATTCTTGCAAACAGAATCCAAGAGCACATCAAAATGATCATCTATCATGGTCAAGTAGGCGTTCTCCCAGAGATGCAGGGATGGTAGAAATATGGAAAACCATCAATGTAATCCACTATATAAACAAACTCAAAGGTAAGAACCACGTGATCATTTCATTAGATGCTGAGAAAGCATTTGACAAAATTCAATACCTCTTCATGATAAAAGTCCTGGAAAGATGAGGAATTCAACGCCCATATCTAAACATAGTAAAAGCCATATACAACAAACCAATAGCTAACATCAAACTAAGTGGAGAGAAACTTGAAGCAATCCCACTAAAATCAGGGACTAGACAAGGCTGACCACTCTCTCCCTACTTATTCAATATAGTACTCAAAGTCCTAGCCAGAGCACTCAGACAGCAAAAGGAGGTCAAAAGGATACAAATTGGAAGGGAAGAAATCAAAATATCACTATTTGTAGATGATATGATGGTGTACTTAAGTTACCCCAAAAGTACCAAAACTACTTAACCTGATAAACAACTTCAGTAAAGTGTCTGGGTATAAAATTAACTCAAGCAAATCAGTAGCCTTCCTCTACTCAAAGAATAAACAGGCTTAGAAAGAAATTAGGGAAATGACACCCTTCACAATAGTCCAAAATAATATGAAATACCTCGGTGTGGCTTTAACCAAGCAAGTGAAAGATCTGTATGACAAGAACTTAAAGACTCTGAAGAAAGAAAGTGAGGAAGATCTCAGAAGATGGAAAGAACTTCCATGCTCATGGATTGGCAGGATTAATATAGTAAAGATGACCATTTTGCCAAAAGCAATCTACATATTCAATGCAATCCTCATCAAAATTCCTACTCAGTTCTTTATAGAGAAAGAAAGAGCAATGTGTAAATTCATTTGGAATAACAAAAAACCCAGAACAGTGAAAACTATACTCAACAATAAAAGAACTTCTGGTGGAATCACCATCCCTGACTTCAAGCAGTATTACAGAGCAATAGTAATAAAAACTACATGGTATGGTACAGAGACAGACAGATAGACCAGTGGAACAGAACTGAAGACCCAGACATGAACCCAAACACTTATGGTCACTTGATTTTGACAAAGGAGTTAATCATCCAATGGAAGAAAGATAGAATTTTCAAAATATGGTGCTGGTTCAACTGGAGGTCAGCATGTAGAAGAATGCAAATTGATTCATTCTTATCACCTTGTACAAAGCTTGAGTACAAGTAAATCAAGGACCTCCACATCAAACCAGATACACTCAAACTAATAGAAGAAAAAGTGGGGAAGAGTCTCAAACACATGGGCACTGGAGAAAATTTTCTGGACAAAACACCAATGGCTTATGCTCTAAGATCAAAATTGGCAAATGGCACCTTATAAAACTTCAAGGCTTCTGTAAGGCAAAAGACATTGTCATTAGGACAAAACTGCAACCAATAGATTAGGAAAAGATCTTTACCCATCCTACATTTGTTAGAGGGATAATATCCAAAATATACAAAGAACACAAGAAGTTAGACTCAGAGAGCCAAATAACTATTAAAACAATGGGGTACAGAGCTAAATAAAACATACCGAGGTGAGGATTATTGAATGGCCAAAAAGCACCTAAAGATATGTTCAACATCCTTAGTCACCAGGGAAATGCAAATCAAAACAACTCTGACATTCCACCTCACACCAGTCAGGATGGCTAAGATCAAAAATTCAGGCAACAGCAGATGTTGGCAAGGATGTGGAAAAAGAGGAACACTCCTCCATTGTTGGTGGGATTGCAAACTGGTACAAACACCCTGGAAATCAGTCTGTGGGTTCCTCAGAAAATTGGACATTCCACTACTGGAGTACCCAGCTATACCTCTCCTAGGCATATACCTAAAAGATGCTCCAACATACAATAAAGACACATGCTCCACTATGTTTGTAGCAGCCTTAGTTATAATAGCCAGAAGATGGAATGAACCCAGATGCCCTTCAACAGAGGAATGGATTAAAAAATGTGGTACATCTACACAATGGAATACTACTCAGCTATCAAAAACAATGACTTCATGAAATTCTAGGCAAATGGAATGTACTAGAAAATATCATCCTTAGTGAGGTAACCCAAGCACAGAAAACATACTTGGTATGCACTCACTGATAAGTGGATATTAGCCCAAAAACTGGAACTACCCAAGATGCAATCCATAGAACACAGGAAGCTCAAGAAGAAGGATGACCAAAATGTGGATGCTCCCACTTCTTCTTAAAAGGGGGAAAATATCCATAGGAGGGGATATAGAAGCAAAGTTTAGAGCAATGACTAAAGGAATGGCCATTCAGAGCCTGCCCCACATATGGCCCATATATACAGCTGCCAAACCTGGATAACATTTATGAAGCTAAAAAAAATGCATGCTGAAAGGGATTGGATGTAGATCTCTCCTGAGAGACACATGCAGAGCATGTCCAATACAGAGGTCAATGCTAGCAGCAAACCACCGAAATGAGAACAGGAAACCCTTGGGGGAAATTAGGAAGTATTGAAAGAGTTGAAGGATCTTATAACCCCATAAGAACAGCAATGCCAATCAACCCGAGTTTCCAGAGACTAAACCACTACCAAAAGATTATAACATGAACTGACCCAGAGCTCCAACTGCATATGTAGCAGCGAATAGCCTTGTTGGGGCACCAGTGGAAGGGGAAGCCCTTGGTCCTGCCAAGGTTGGACGCCCAGTGCAGGAGAATATGGGGGTGGGTAGTAAGGGGATGGATGGGGGGGATACCCATATGGGAGAGGGGGAGGAGATGGGGGGCTTATGGACAGGAAACCGGGAAGGGGAATAACATTTGAAATGTAAGTAAAGAAATATATCTAATAAAAATTTTTTTTAAAATAAATAAATAGGCAGTCGAGACACCGCTCGGACCTGAAGGAAACAGCTCAACAGTTCTCTGCACCCAAATCCCGTGGGAGGGAGAGCTAAACCTTCAGAGGGGCAGATAAGCCTGGGAAGCCAGAAGAGACTACACTCTGCCCACATTTCTGACTCCAGAGGAAAACACCTAATGCCATCTGGGACCCCAGTGCACAGAGGCTCCAGGAAAAGGCGGTGCAGGCCCTCCTGGTTGTCGCCCTCACGGAGAGCTCAAAAGCAGCCTCCCACGAGCAACTTGAGCTGCGGGACCACAGGTAAGACCAACTTTTCTGCTCCAAGCAACCTGCCTGATGGATGCAGGACACAGGCCCGAAGGAACATCTGAAGACCAGTAGACAGGAAAGACTACACACGCGAAAGCAGAACACTCTGTTCCCATAACTGGCTGAAAGAAAACAGGAAAACAGTCTACAGCACTCCTGACACACACAAGCCTATAGGATGGTCTAGCTACTGTCAGATACCAGAACAAGGTAACACCAGAGACAACCAGATGGCAAGAGGCAAACGCAGGAACCCAAGGAACAGAAACCAAGACTACATGGCATCACTGGAGCATAATTCTCCCACCAAAGCAAACACTGAATATCCAAACACACCAGAAAAGCAAGATCTAGATTTAAAATCACATTTCATCATGATGCTGGAGGACTTCAAGAAAGACACGAGGAACTCCCTTAGAGAAACGCAGGAAAACATAAATAAACAAGTAGAAGCCTATAGGGAGGAATCACATAAATCCTTGAAAGAATTCCAGGAAAACACAATCAAACAGGTGACGGAATTAAAAGTGGAAATAGAAGCAATAAAGAAAGCACACAGGGAAACAACCCTGGGTATAGAAAACCAAAGGAAGAGACAGGGAGCCGTAGATACAAGCATCACCAACAGAATACAAGAGATAGAACACATCAACACAATGGACAAAGATAATGTAAAACGGAAAAAGCTACTGGTCCAAAACATACAGGAAATCCAGGACTCAATGAGAAGATCAAACCTAAGGATAATAGGTATAGAAGAGAGTGAAGACTTCCAGCTCAAAGGACCAGTAAATATCTTCAACAAAATCATAGAAGAAAACTTCCCTAACCTAAAAAAAGAGATACCCATAAACATAGAAGAAGCCTACAGAACTCCAAATAGATTGGACCAGAAAAGAAACTCCTCCAGTCACATAATAGTCAAAACACCAAAGGCACAAAATAAAGAAAGAATATTAAAAGCAGTAAGGGAAAAAGGTCAAGTAACATATAAAGGCAGACCTATCAGAATTATACCAGACTTCTCACCAGAGACTATGAAAGCCAGAAGATCCTGGACAGATGTCATACAGACCCTAAGAGAACACAAATGCCAGCCCAGGTTACTGTATCCAGCAAAATCTCAATTAGCATAGATGGAGAAACCAAGATATTCCAGGACAAAACAAAATTTATACAATATCTTTCTTCAAATCCAGCGCTACAAATGATAATAAATGGTAAAGGCCAACATAAGGATGCAAGCTACACCCTAGACAAAGCAAGAAAAAAATCGTCTTGGCAACAAAACAAAGAGAAGAAAACCACACAAACATAATCTCACATCCAAATATAAATATACCAGGAAGCAATAATCACTATTCCTTAATATCTCTCAACATCAATGGTCTCAACTCCCCAATAAAAAGACATAGATTAACAAACTGGATACGCAATGAGGATCCTGCATTCTGCTGCCTGCAGGAAACACACCTCAGAGACAAAGACAGACACTACCTCAGAGTGAAAGGCTGGAAAACAACTTTCCAAGCAAATGGTCTGAAGAAGCAAGCTGGAGTAGCCATTCTAATATCGAACAAAATTGATTTTCAACTAAAAGTCATCAAAAAAGATAAGGAAGAACACTTCATATTCATCAAAGGAAAAATCCACCAAGATGAACTCACAATCCTAAATATCTATGCCCCAAGTACAAGGGCACCTACATACATAAAAGAAACCTTACTAAAGCTCAAAGCACACATTGCACCTCACACAATAATAGTAGGAGATTTCAACACCCCACTCTCATCAATGGACAGATCATGGAAACAGAAATTAAACAGAGACATAGACAGACTAACAGAAGTCATGAACCAAATGGACTTAACAGATATTTATAGAACATTCTATCCTAAAACAAAAGGATATACATTCTTCTCACCACCTCATGGTACTTTCTCCAAAATTGACCATATAATCAGTCATAAAACAGGCCTCAACAGATACAATAATGAAAGATAGCAATAATGCCACGTGTCTTTTCAGACCACCACGGGCTAAAGCTGACCTTCAAAAACAATAAAGAAAGAACACCCACATATACATGTAAGTTGAACAATGTTCTACTCAATGATAACCTGGTCAAGGGAGAAATAAAGAAATATATTAAAGACTTCTTAGAATTTAAGGAAAATGAATGTATAACATACCCGAACTTATGGGTCACAATGAATGCTGTGCAAAGAGGAAAACTCATAGCTCTGAGTGCCTGCAGAAAGAAACAGGAGAGAGCATATATCAGCAGCTTGACAGCACACTTAAAAGCTCTAGAACAAAAGGAAGCAAATACACCCAGGAGGAGTAGAAGGCAGGAAATAATCAAACTCAGAGCTGAAATCAACGAAGTAGAAACAGAAAGGACCATAGAAAGTATCAACAGAACCAAAAGTTGGTTCTTTGAGAAAGTCAACAAGATAGATAAACCCTTAGCCAGACTAACCAGAGGACACAGAGAGTGTGTCCAAATTAACAAAATCAGAAATGAAAAGGGAGACATAACTACAGAATCAGAGGAAATTCAAAAAATCATCACATCCTACCACAAAAGCCTATATTCAACAAAACTTGAAAATCTGCAGGAAATGGACAATTTCCTAGACAGGTACCAGGTACTGAAGTTAAATCAAGAACAGATAAACCATTTAAACAACCCCATAACTCCTAAGGAAATAGAAGCAGTCATTAAAGGTCTCCCAACCAAAAAGAGCCCAGGTCCAGACAGGTTTAGTGCAGAATTCTACCAGGCCTTCATAGAAGACCTCATACCAATACTATCCAAACTATTCCACAAAATTGAAACAGATGGAGTGCTACAGAATTCCTTCTATGAAGGCACAATTACTCTTATACCTACACCACACAAAGACCCAACAAAGAAAGAGAACTTCAGACCAATATCCCTTATGAATATCGATGCAAAAATACTCAATAAAATTCTGGCAAACCAAATCCAAGAACACATCAAAACAATCATCCACCATGATCAAGTAGGCTTCATGCCAGGCATGCAGGGATGGTTTAATATACGGAAAACCATCAACGTGATCCATTATATAAACAAACTGAAAGAACAAAACCACATGATCATTTCATTAGGTGCTGAGAAAGCATTTGACAAAGTTCAACACCCCTTCATGATAAAAGTCCTGGAAAGAATAGGAATTCAAGGCCCATACCTAAACATAGTAAAAGCAATATACTGCAAACCAGTAGCTAACATGAAACTAAATGGAGAGAAACTTGAAGCAATCCCACTCAAATCAGGGACTAGACAAGGCTGCCCACTCTCTCCCTACTTATTCAATACAATTCTTGAAGTTCTAGCCAGAGCAATCAGACAACAAAAGGAGATCAAGGGGATACAGATTGGAAAAGAAAGTCAAAATATCACTATTTGCAGATGATGTGATAGTATATTTAAGCGATCCCAAAAGTTCCACCAGAGAACTACTAAACCTGATAAACACCTTCAGCAAAGTGGCTGGGTATTAAATTAACTCAAATAAATCAGTAGCCTTCCTCTATACAAAAGAGAAACAAGCCGAGAAAGAAGTTAGGGAAACGACACTCTTCATAATAGTCCCAGATGTTAGAAAATACCTCGGTGTGACTTTAGCTCAGTGGTAGAGCGCTTGCCTAGGAAGCGCAAGGCCCTGGGTCCGGTCCCCAGCTCCGAAAAAAAGAACCAAAAAAGAAAAAAAAAAGAAAAAAGAAGAAGTTAGGGAAACGACACCCTTCATAATAGTCCCAAATAATATAAAATACCTTGGTGTGACTTTAACCAAGCAAGTAAAAGTATGATAAGAACTTCAAGCCTCTGAAGAAAGAAATTGAAGAAGACCTCAGAAGATGGAAAAATCTCCCATGCTCATGGATTGGCAGGATTAACATAGTAAAAATGGTCATTTTACAAAAAGTGATCTAGAGATTCAATGCAATCTCCATCAAAATACCAATCCAATTCTTCAAAGAATTAGACAGAACAATTTGCAAATTCATCTGGAATAAAAAAAAACCCAGGATAGCTAAAGCTATCCTCAACAATAAAAGGACTTGGCGGGGGGGGGGGGATCACTATCCCTGAACTCAAGCACTATTACAGAGTAATAGTGATAAAAACTGCATGGTATTGGTACAGAGACAGACAGACAGACCAGTGGAATAGAATTGAAGACCCAGAAATGAACCCAAACACCTATGGTCACTTGATTTTCGACAAAGGAGCCAAAACCATCCAATGGGGGAAAAATAGCATTTTCAGCAAATGGTGCTGGTTCCACTGGAGGTCAACATGTAGAAGAATGCAGATCGATCCATGCTTATCACCCTGTACAAAGCTTAAGTCCAAGTGGACCAAGGACCTCCACATCAAACCAGATACACTCAAACTAATAGAAGAAAAAGTGGGGAAGAATCTCGAACACATGGGCACTGGAGAAAATTTCCTGAACAAAACACCAATGGCTTATGCTCTAAGATCAAGAATCGACAAATAGGATCTCATAAAACTGCACAGCTTCTGTAAGGCAAAGGACACTGTTGTCAGGACAAAACGGCAACCAACAGATTGGGAAAAGATCTTTACCAATCCTACAACAGATAGAGGCCTTATATCCAAAATATACAAAGAACTCAGGAAGTTAGACCGCAGAGAGACAAATAACCCTAAAAAATGGGGTTCAGAGCTAAGCAAAGAATTCACAGCTGAGGAATGCCAAATGGCTGAGAAACACCTAAAGAAATTTCCACATCTTTAGTCATAAGGGAAATGCAAATCAAAACAACCCTGAGATTTCACCTCACACCATTGAGAACGGCTAAGTTCAAAAACTCAGGTGACAGCAAATGCTGGCGAGGATGTGGAGAAAGAGGAACACTCCTCCATTGTTGGTAGGATTGCAGACTGGTACAACCATTCTGGAAATCAGTCTGGAGGTTCCTCAGAAAACTGGACATTGAACTACCTGAGAACCCAGCTATACCTCTCTTGGGCATATACCCAAAAGATGCCCCAACATATAACAAAGACATGTGCTCCACTATGTTCATAGCAACCTTATTTATAATAGCCAGAAGCTGGAAAGAACCCAGATGCCCTTCAACAGAGGAAAGGATACAGAAAATGTGGTACATCTACACAATGGAACATTACTCAGCTATCAAAAACAATGACTTCATGAAATTCATAGGCAAGTGGATGAAACTGGAAAATATCATCCTGAGTGAGGTAACCCAATCACAGAAAAACACACATGGTATGCACTAATTGTAAGTGGCTATTAGCCCAGATGTTTGAATTACCCTTGATGCACAGAATACATGAAACTCAAGAAGGATGACCAAAATGCGAATGCTTCACTCCTTCTTTAAAAGGGGAACAAGAATACCCTTGGTAGGGAATAGGGGGAGGCAAAGTTTAGAACAGAGGCAGAAGGAACACCCATTCGGAGCCTGCTCACATGTGGCCCATACATATACAGCCACCAAACTAGATAAGACGGATGAAGCAAAGAAGTGAAGGCGGACAGGATCCAGATGTAAATCTCTCCTGAGAGACACAGCCAGAATACAGCAAATACATAGGCGAATGTCAGCAGCAAACCACTGAACTGAGAACGGGACCCCCGTTGAAGGAATCAGAAAAAGGACTGGAAGAGCTTGAAGGGGCTCGAGACCCCATATGAACAACAATGCCAACCAACCAGAGCTTCCAGGGACTAAGCCACTACCTAAAGACTATACATGGACTGACCCTAGGCTCCAACCTCTTAGGTAGCAATGAATAGCCTAGTAAGAGCACCAGTGGAAGGGGAAGCCCTTGGTCCTGCCAATACTGAACCCCCCGTGAACGTGATTGTTCCGGGGGAGGGTGGCAATGGGGGGAGGATGTGTAGGGGAAGCCCATATAGAAGGGGAGGTGGGAGGGGTAGGGGGATGTTGGCCCAGAAACCGGGAAGGGGAATAACAACCGAAATGTAAATAAGAAATATGTTAATAAAGATAATAAATAAATAAATAAATGAATGAATAAATAAATAATGCCTGCTCTGCACAAACTAAAACCAAAAGCCTTTAACCTTGAAAACAACTGAGAACTTTGAGGCCTGGAATCCCACCCAAAGTCCAGGGTTTTTCTCAAAGTGGAAGACAAGGCAATTCTTAGTCAACAATGGGGCTCAGTTATCAGTTCTGCTACCCCCAGAAGGACATTTGACCAACTGGCAGACATTAGCTCAAGGGGTTGCGGGGGCTAAGCCTTAAACTGGACTTACATAGCACAGGTAGACCTCAGAGAAAACTACTACTATCCATTCCTTTATTGTTACTCCTGAGCATCTATACCTTCTTCTTGGCTGTCGTTTATTGCATAAATTGAGCCCAAATAATCTTTCAAGATAAAGGAATAGACCCTCGGATCCCGGCCCGCAGCAGCTCTCTGCTCCCAAACCCCGTGGGAGAGAGACCTCACCGCCTGGTCAGGTGGGCGCTCCTGAGGCTGCAGAGGGGAGGAGACCACCAACACTGCCCACCCCTGCCCACATCCCTGGCCCAAGAGGAAACTGTATAAGGCCTCTGGGTTCCCGTAGGGGAGAGCCCAGGAGCGGCAGGACCCCTGCGCCTGAGACACCGCCGGAACCTGAAGGAAACAGACCGGATAAACAGTTCTCTGCATCCAAGTCCCGTGGGAGGGAGAGCTAAACCTACAGAGAGGCAGACATGCCTGGGAAACCAGAAGAGACTGCACTCTGCACACACATCTCGGACGCCAGAGGAAAACACCAAACGCCATCTGGAACCCTAGTGCACGGAAGCTGCCGGAAAGGGAGGCGCATATCTTCCTGGTTGCTGCTGCCGCAGAGAGCTCGTGGGCAGCACCCCGTGAGCAAACTTGAGCCTCGGGACCACAGGTAAGACCAACTTTTCTGCTGCAAGTGACCTGCCTGGTGAACTCAAGACACAGGCCCACAGGAACAGCTGAAGACCTGTAGAGAGGAAAAACTACACGCCCGAAAGCAGAACACTCTGTCCCCATAACTGGCTGAAAGAAAACAGGAAAACAGGTCTACAGCACTCCTGACACACAGGCTTATAGGACAGTCTAGCCACTGTCAGAAATAGCAGAACAAAGTAACACTAGAGATAATCTGATGGCAAGAGGCAAGCGCAGGAACCCAAGCAACAGAAACCAAGACTACATGGCATCATCAGAGCCCAATTCTCCCACCAAAATAAACATGGAATATCCAAACACACCAGAAAAGCAAGATGTAGTTTCAAAATCATATTTGATCATGATGCTGGAGGACTTCAAGAAAGATGTGAAGAACTCCCTTAGAGAACAAGTAGAAGCCTACAGAGAGGAATCGAAAAAATGCCTGAAAGAATTCCAGGAAAACATAAATAAACAAGTAGAAACCCATAGAGAGGAGACACAAAAATCCCTGAAAGAATTCCAGGAAAACACAATCAAACAGTTGAAGGAATTAAAAATGGAAATAGAAGCAATCAAGAAAGAACACATGGAAACAACCCTGGATATAGAAAATCAAAAGAAGAGACAAGGAGCTGTAGATACAAGCTTCACCAACAGAATACAAGAGATGGAAGAGAGAATCTCGGGAGTAGAAGATTCCATAGAAATCATTGACTCAACTGTCAAAGATAATGTAAAGCAGAAAAAGCTACTGGTCCAAAACATACAGGAAATCCAGGAATCAATGAGAAGATCAAACCTAAGGATAATAGGTATAGAAGAGAGTGAAGACTCCCAGCTCAAAGGACCAGTAAATATCTTCAACAAAATCATAGAAGAAAACTTCCCTAACCTAAAAAAAGAGATACCCATAGGCATACAAGAAGCCTACAGAACTCCAAATAGATTGGACCAGAAAAGAAACACCTCCCGTCACATAATAGTCAAAACACCAAATGCACAAAATAAAGAAAGAATATTAAAAGCAGTAAGGGAAAAATGTCAAGTAACATATAAAGGCAGACCTATCAGAATCACACCAGACTTTTCGCCAGAAACTATGAAGGCCAGAAGATCCTGGACAGATGTCATACAGACCCTAAGAGAACACAAATGCCAGCCCAGGTTACTGTATCCTGCAAAACTCTCAATTTCCATAGATGGAGAAACCAAGATATTCCATGACAAAACCAAATTTACACAATATCTTTCTACAAATCCAGCACTACAAAGGATAATAAATGGTAAATCCCAACATAAGGAGGCAAGCTATACCCTAGAAGAAGCAAGAAACTAATCGTCTTGGAACAAAACAAAGAGAAGAAAAGCACACAAACATAACCTCACATCCAAATATGAATATAACAGGAAGCAATAATCACTATTCCTTAATATCTCTCAACATCAATGGACTCAATTCCCCAATAAAAAGACATAGATTAACAAACTGGATACGCAACAAGGACCCTGCATTCTGCTGCCTACAGGAAACACACCTCAGAGACAAAGACAGACACTACCTCAGAGTGAAAGGCTGGAAAACAACTTTCCAAGCAAATGGTCAGAAGAAGCAAGCTGGAGTAGCCATTCTAATATCAAATAAAATAAATTTTCAATTAAAAGTCATCAAAAAAGATAAGGAAGGACACTTCATATTCATCAAAGGAAAAATACACCAAGATGAACTCTCAATCCTAAATATCTATGCCCCAAATACAAGGGCACCTACATACGTAAAGGAAACCTTAATAAAGCTCAAAACATACATTGCACCTCACACAATAATAGTGGGAGATTTCAACACCCCACTCTCATCAATGGACAGGAGCCGGATGTAGATCGCTCCTGAGAGACACAGCCAGAATACAGCAATACAGAGGCGAATGCCAGCAGCAAACCACTGAACTGAGAATAGGACCCCCGTTGAAGGAATCAGAGAAAGAACTGGAAGAGCTTGAAGGGGCTCGAGACCCCATATGTACAACAATGCCAAGCAACCAGAGCTTCCAGGGACTAAGCCAATACCTAAAGACTATACATGGACTGACCCTGGACTCTGACCTCATAGGTAGCAATGAATATCCTAGTACGAGCACCAGTGGAAGGGGAAGCCCTGGGTCCTGCTAAGACTGAGCCCCCAGTGAACTAGACTGTTGAGGGGAGGGCGGCAATGGGGGGAGGGTTGGGAGGGGAACACCCATAAGGAAGGGGATGGGGGAGGGGGATGTTTGCCCGGAAACCAAAGAATTATTATTAAGTATTAAATAAATTTTAAAAAAAAAGATAAAGGAATAACATTTAAGTTACCAATGGAAAGGAAACCTATGGCTCTCACCATGCCCTTGGAGAGAAACACCTCTTCACCTTCACAGCCATTGATCAAGCTCCCAGACTATTCATTCTGCGGGAGCTTCAGTGCACGACCTCAGGTATTAGCTGAAACTATCTTGCTGAGCGTAGCAAAGCTTCAGGCCCCAATAATTGTCCACTTATAGACATGGAGGGATCCCGTCCTAGTCAAACAGTACCCGATGTCTTCAGAGTCCAGGATGGACATCAACTGTCTATGGGACTCAAAGATCCTGGTTCCCCTTCTGTATGGCAAAGGACACTGTCATTTGGACAAAGCAACAGCCTATAAAATGCGATAAGATTTTTGACCAACTACACATCTGATAGAGGGCAAATACCCAAAATATAGAAAGAACTAAAAGTAAACCTAGATATCAAGAAGACAAATAACCCAATTTAAACAAAGAATTCTCAAGAGAGAAAACTCAAATGGCTGAGAAACAAGCAATGTTTAACATTTTTAATCACCAGGGATATGCAAATCGAAACTACTTTGACATCCCATCTTAAATCTGTCATAATGGCTGAGATCATTAACATAAGTGACAGCTCATGCTGGAGAGAATGTGGAACAGGAGAATATATTCACTGCTACTGAGACTGCCAACTTGTACAACTACTTTGGAAATCACTGTGCTGGTTTCTCAGGAAGCTAGGAATCAATCTACCTCAAGATCCAGCTACACTGCTTTTGAGCATATACCCAAGGACATTTCATCCTACCACAAGGACACATGCTCACCCATGTTCATTGCTGCTCTATTCATAATAGCCAGAAATTTGAAATGACCTAGATGTCACAATTGATGGATAACTAACACCAGACTGAGGCTTTTCCAGTCAGCTGCTAGACAGAGCCAAACAGATACACCTCTTCTCTATAAGCAGTAGGACAGGAGCAGGGCAAGCCACAGAGTGAGGTGCAAGCTGAACCACTCAATGGAGACAGCACACAGAAGATGTCCAAGTTAATAATAAGCCTTCAAACAAGTAAAAACGTTTGGAATTATGCTTAAATTCTAAAGGGGAAAAAACTGGTATAGACAATTGTTGTAAAAACATTAAAAATTTAAAAAGTATGGTTGTCTTTTACCTCGCTTGGTCCAGCACCACAGTGCTCCAAGATGGCTCAGTGTCTCTTGCTGCTGCACACTTTCCTACACTCAAAATGTCACATTAAAGAACACACAACACAATAACCTTAGATCCAATTGATGATATAATTGCCCACCTAAGCACACAAAGCCCAGTACATATCTATTGCTTAAGAACATTAATAACAAGGGGTTGGGGATTTAGCTCAGTGGTAGAGCGCTTGCCTAGCATGCACAAGGCCCTGGGTTCCGTCCTCAGCTCCGGAAAACAAACAAACAAACAAAGAACATTAATAACAACCTGTAAATACACAGAGCAGAATCTTAACATCGCCAGGCATTTTGTCCTGCCCTGGCTTCTCTCCCTCTCCCTCCTGTCTCTTCCACCTCTCCATTCCAGTCTCCTCCTCTTCCTTCAAACTTCTCCCCTGCCCATCCTTCCTCTCATCCAACAACAGGCCTCCTTCTATCCAGTATTTTATCCCTCACCTGTATTTTACAAATTCAATGAGGAGAAGGTTCTGGTGAGTCACCTGAGTCCTGAGCATGTGACTAGGTGGCTGTCCTTGAGACAGTGGGATTAGCATCAAAATACAGAATACATAATAACTCCAGGGCAAACCACAACAGACAATCATAAAAAAATTAAAGTTAATGAAATAAAGTCAGTGAAGGAAAGAGAAAGATAGTGATTGAAAAAGAAAACTATTTTCTGTGTTAAAAACATGGAAAAGTGCAACGACACTGGGACATAGATCCCATATAATTTTGTTACAATTATCAGCATACAAATAATTATCTTTTCAGTAACGATTACTATTTCATATATCCTTTTTAAGAGCGATCAGAATAAGGCAGATGTAGAGAAGGAAAAGACTGAAAAATTCAGTGGTATAGTGGAGTCAGTGGAAAATCCTGAGTCAACATAGAGGAGCGACGGAGGAATTCAATATAAAGTCTGTGGCACCACCTGGTGACGAGATTGCAGAATGTCAGCCAATTAAATTCCTAGATAACAGATTTGTGCTAAGTTAACCTTATATTTATTACTAAGCTGAAGTTACAATCTTTTGCATTGGTACAGAATTTATTTGATACAAGTTTAAGATCTTTTTGGTACGAATTTCTTTTTTTAATTTTTTATTGGATATTTTAAATTTACATTTCAAATGTTATCCCCTTTCCCGGTTTCCCATCCATAAACCCCCATCCCATCCCTTCCTCCCCTTCTTCTATGAGGGTGTTCCCCAACCTATCCACCCACTCCTTCCTTCCTTCCCACCCTGACATTACCTTACATTAGGGGGGTCGAGACTTGGCAGAACCAAGGGCTTCTCTTCCCATTTGATTTAAAAGTTAGATTAATAGTGTTACCTGCATATAGGCATTGTGCCTATACAACATATTTAAGAATACAAGAATAGCCAGTCCTTTGCTACTATTAAAAAACTAATCTGAGATGATTAAACATAGAAATTAAGGGCCGGATGGCAAATTCATGCCTCTGAGTTTACTGTTAGGGTGTTTTCAAAATATTTTTATTTGATATAGCTGAGAGTAGTTAACAGACAACAGTCCAGACTACTTTATATAGATAGTTTTCAAAAATGTCAGAAATCCACAAAATGTGACATTCAATGTTATGTATTCACTTGTTGAGACATAGCCGCTCCTAACAGCGCCCCACTTGTGGACTCGAAGAAGCAGCTGAGTATCTCTACCTCCAGGTGAGGTGCATTGAGGCTCGGTGGCCACTGGGCAGAAATTGCCTATTTCTCCTACAATCTGTACTGTTCTTGAGAGGACACAATTTACAGGGTAGGGCAGCTTAGTTCTGAGTCAGAATGAGCTAATCCTTAATTCCTGTTTCACTAAGATCTGTCAAATTCCTGGGCCAGAAGACAGAAGACTGATGCTCTTGTATGTTGCTGATGAGGGACTGTACCAGTAGACAGTTATGTCTTCAACTTGCCTCAGTTAAGGAAGCTGTGTTAGGCTTCCTATATTTTCAGATAATATTGGTCATTCTCAGATTTCTGACGGGGTTGAAAAATAGTTATAGTCTCATAGCCCACCCGGGCTATTTAACATTGAGAGAATACATATTTAATTAGATAGTTATCAGATAGTATACAAGCTAGCTGAGACATAATATATAGCTTTTACACCTTCCTCAAGCTAGGATAAATAACAAAATATTCGATTTTATTGACAAAAAAGATGGACTGGGTGTTCGGTATATTTTATACTTTATAAATTACAAAATGACAATAGTTGTGCTCAGCTTACATTTGAGAGAAAAGTTGTTGTTTTTTTTTAGACAGAAAGTCCTGAGTTCAATTCCCAGCAACCACATGGTGGCTCACAAACCATCTGTAATGAGATGTGATGCTTCTTCTAGTGTGCCGGAAGAGAGCAACAGTGCATCACATACATAAAATAAATAAATCTTAAAAAAAAAAAGAAAAATATCTTCATGAACCTCACATCTAATACAGGGCTAATATTCAAAATATATAAAGAACTTAAGAAGCTAACCTCCAAAAACCCAAACAACCAAATCAAAAAGAAAAAAACAAAAAACAAATGGGGTATAGAACTAAACAGAGAATTCACAACAGACAAATCTTGAGGGGCAAAAAGCACTTAAAGAAATGTTCAGGGGGTTGGGGATTTAGCTCAGCAGTAGAGCGCTTGCCTAGCAAGTGCAAGGCCCTGGGTTTGGTCCTCAGCTCCAGGGGGAAAAAAAAAAGAGAAAAAAAAGAGAGAGAAAAAAAAAAAGAAATGTTCGAATTGTCAGAGAAATGCAAATCAAAATGACCCTGAGATTGCACCTTACACCAATCAGAATTGCTAAGATCAAAAGTTCAGGTGACAGCACGTGTTGGCAAGGATTTGGAGAAAGAGGAACATTCTTCCATTGCTGGTGGGATTGCAAACTGGTACAACCACTCTGGAAATCAATTTGGAGTTTCCTCAGAAAATTCGAAATATATCTACCTGAAGGCCCAGACATACCACTCTTGGGCATATATCCAAAAGATGTCCCACTATACCACAGGGACACCTGTTCCACTATGTTCATAGTGGCTTTATTTATTAAAGCCAGAAGTTGGAAATAATGCTGATGTCCCACAATGGAAGACTAGATACAGAAACTGTGGTTCGTTTACACAATAAACGGAATACTTCAGCTATTAAGAATGATGACTTCATGAGTTTTGCAGGGAAATGGATGGAACTAGAAAATATCATCCTGAATGAGATAACTCAGACCCAAAAGGACATGCATGGTATGTTCTCACTAATTAAGTGAATATTAGCCAAAAAAAAAAATACAGAACACCTAGGATACAGTCCACAAAATTTAAGAAGGTTAACAAGCAGAAGGGCCCAAGTGATGATGCTTGAATCCCACTTGAGGAGGAGAAGAAAGCAATCATTGGGGGCAGAGGGAGAGGGGAACCTGGATGGGAGGGGGAAAGGGAATGATATCACATACAGTGGGGAGACAAGCGAGAAGCATTTTGTTTTTTAATGCCTCACTGTGTAGGCCAGGCTGGCTTCAAGCCTTAAACTCCCTGAAATCTGCCCACCTCTGCCTCCTAAGCACTGACACATATACCTGAGGCTTTTAAAATGAAAGCTAATATATTCCTTGCATCTTGATCTTGATAGGTTCCAGAAGTAGTGACAAAGGGACTTTTGCTGTGTCTTGCTTGTTCCTTGACTAATTTGTTTATTATGCCTTTAGAACTGACCCTTTTCTTTGCATGTACCTACAATGATATAAAAGCAGACTGGGAAAAATTAAACCTGCTTCGGCATATGCTGGAGTCCTACCATAGTGTTATCTAATTGTCTTTTTCTCCCCTTTGATTCTTACTCCCTCCATTGAGACCCTGTTGACTGAGTGGGCTTGGTTATCAAGCCACCACTGCTTGTTCACAGCCACAGAACAGACTCAGGGGCTGAACTCTGAGCCCAAGCTGGAATGTTAGTTTTTAAGCTTGAAAACCACAAACATCTGTACCAAGTCATAGTTACATTTTACCACCAATCAGGATTTAGGAACAGGGGCTTTCGTTACGTGTTTTATCTCTGTCAGCTGATACAGAATGTAGGTTTTACAGTCCAAGCAATCATATCCATTTGTTCTTTGTAGGGATAGGGACAGTCATTATGTTCTGGAACTGGCTTGCCATTATGTTTTGGGGAACAAATGATAAAATACAGAAGCCAATCGGCTATTGGGTAGTCCTCAGCTCCCCTAGGGCCTGGGAACCAGAACTTAGTTTCGCCCTATCATTGAAATGGAGCCTGAAAACAAAATGGCGGTATTGAAAACAAATTTCCTTTGCTCGTTCCCAAGTTTCTTTTGCTTCTTCCCAACATTTAGATTAATAACAGTTTACCTGCTATTGAGATGCCAATTTTTTTTAAAGTAGTAAGCTTTAATATTGTTTACATTAACAGAGCACAAGAAACATACTCTCTTGGCTCACTATGAGCTGAGGTTCTGAGCAGAGAAAGAGTAGTCACTTCAAAGGCTAGCTCTGGGAGCCATATTGGCAGTGGAGGTCATGATTAGGCACAAATGGGGGAGCTGTGAGAAGGCTTGAATAGAATAAAGGCCGTGCTGTGAGTTACATCAGATCAGTTCCTGCCTGTTTGGGGGGGTGGGGGGGGAATCACTAACATTTCCCCAGGGCAACACTATCACGTTGCTCAACAAAAGCAGAAGGCAAAACACATTTTTGAGAAAAAAACAAAAAAAACAAAAAACCAAAGCCAGGCATGGTGTCACATGCCTATAGTTCCGGAACTTGGGAGACAAAGGCAGACAGATCTCTTTGAGTTCAAGACTAGTGGGCTCTATATAGTGTGTTCCAAGATAGCCAGAACTATGTAAAGATACCTTGCCTCACATGAAGCCTAACAAAACAAAGTGAAACAAAGCAAAAAGTTTAATTGTAAAATATTAGGCTGGGGATGCAGCTCCATGGGAAGATTTGCTTACCTGGGAAGCACATGACCCTGAGAGACCGGAAAAAAGTCTGCTAGCCTCAGAGAAAGACCAAAGAAATGAATCCACCCACATAGAGCTAGACGGATCACTATTTATTGGGTTTGCTTAGGAGGAATCAACAGACAATCTCACAGCACCCTGGAGTTATGCCTGCTGTGAAAAGACAGTGTCCTCCATTCAGCTAACATTCCACCCTCCACATTCTCTAGCTCCTCCAGAGAGCAGGTAATGGAGCAGAATTAAGCACAGCTGGGAGGGGGCACAAGCAGAGACTCAGGTGAGCCTCCACCCTTGCTCTTGGACCTTACTCTGTAAAATCTACAGCTAATGCCCAAGGCAACACAGTGAGGTATGGTCACAAAAAAAAAAAAAAAAAAAAAAAAAAAGGGACTCCGGGTGCTGTAAGGTCAGCCAGCACAACTTTGATTATGCAGCTCCCTGCCAACCTTGTGATGGTCCATTCATATGCATATTTTTTGGTTTGGGAGTTAAATACAAGAAAGGTAATTTAAAAGGATGTTGACCATTATCTGGACTATGAATAAACAGCTTCCAAGAGCTTCCCAATGAGAAGTAAATTTAAAATTAGAAGCACACTAAAAACATTAAGTCTTGAGCTTCGGAATGAAAAGTCATTTAAAGCCTACTTTAAAAGCCAGGCCTTTGCTTCTCTAGCCTTTCTACCGGATTTCAAGGTAGGTGTAGCCTGGCTATGACTCCTAAGGGGGGGGGGGGGGGGGGGGGGAGACACTAACTTTGGAAGTCTGACAAATTTGCATCACAAAAAGTTAGGTTGAGTTTTATTGCACTCTTTTATCAGTCTCTTGAGACTTGGGTGGGGGGCTTCAAAGTTAGTTGAAGGTCACCAACTATTTAATGTAGAATCTGATCTTGGAAACATTTGTCAGGGGTAGGGGCTAGAGAGAGGGTTCCATGGTTAAGAGTACACATAGTGCTCTTTCCTTCAGGCCTGAGTTCCAAACCCAAAACTCACAAATGTCCATAACCCTAGGTCAGATGTCTTCTACCCCACAGACACTAGGCACATGTGTGGTGCATATGTGCGAGCAAAACTCATGTTTAGATCCTTTAATCCCAGCTCTCCAGAGGCAGAGGGAGGAGGCTGTCTGTGAGGCCAGTCTGGGCTACAGAGTTCCAGACCAGCTACAACTACAAACAGAGAAACACTGTCTTGAAAAACTTAGATAGATAGATAGATAGATAGATAGATAGATAGATAGATAGATAGATAGATAGATAGAGGTAGGTAGATAGGTAGACAGACAGACAGACAGAAATTTATTCCCAGTTTGATTTGTAACTCCACCTTAAGCCAGCTTAAGTTATTTTTAGAGTTTTTTCATTATGCTGTACAAAAATATAAAAACTGTAAGAAAAATGGAGTTCTAGTAGTAAAAGACATGATAAAATTCTGATTTTGCTAACGTTGTCAAACTGATGAAGTTATAGTTAAATTGGAACAGGAAGCATAATCCAAGCAGCACGGGAAGCCTTTTAAACATTTTAAATCCCATATTTCGCAGCTCTCATACCTGATTTTTAACAAACTGTACTTGTTTTTAGTTACTTTTGCTTTAGGCTTAACTTTGAAAACACATAAAGAAAGCAAAAGTTTGGCCTCATAAATGAATTAAATTTGTACTTGGCACAACAAAAGAATTTGATTATTTATAAGGTAACTGACCATTAACTTGAATGTCTTCATTATCCTTATAACAGGCTAGTAACTTTTTATAAGATTAGGATTTTTACATTACAGTTTTGGACATGCATTGCTAAGTTAATTTTTATTAAGCGTTGTATCTTTATAACCTTAGAAACATATATATCATCTTACAAAAATCCATCCCAATCCAAAATGGAGATTTGTTGTGGCCTCCTTAGTCTCAACAGAAAATATAATAAACAGAGGGTGATGCCTTTTAGCAATAACAGCCTCATCTGTTCCTGGTTTTCCTCCCAGTCAGGTTTTTCCTACAAGTGTTTTCGAAAGACAGAGGAGTGAGCAGTTCGGTATTACTGTCATGTTACAATGAAATTGGGTTTATTTACTATCTTTTAAAGCAAGTAAACAGGGCTGCAGGAGTGCCTTAAGCCTTTTTTTCTACTGTTGTCTCCTTTCCATCACTATGTCCAAAGAACCCCTGTCCCATCCATTCCAACTTTCCTTTAACTAGATTCCATTCTCAAGTACCTCATTCCCAATGCTTCCTTCCACTATACCCTTTCTACAATCACAGTCTGTCTGCAACATTCTTTTTCTCTCAAGTTAGGTTGCTTTCCATGCCCAGTCCATCTCTATCCTTCATGTACTAATTTATACATGAGGTCAGTTAATGTCACTCAATCAACCTTACTTCAGGATATCCATTTTGGATGAGGATGTAAAAACTGGCATTCCAAAGCTATCCATTATGACTGTACAACTAATCCTTAGTCCATCCAGTAAACTACAATCCAAATTTAAATAAAGAGCAGAAACAGTTAAAATATTCAAAGACTGAAAACATTTAATACAAGCTGACTGATTGGGTTATGAGATGCACTATTCAGAGAGGGTACAATTGAGGAACATATGGAGTTTGTGTGTGAACCTGCTCTTTTGTCCTTTCTAAGAGGCAACTACAAAACCACTACAAGCAATTTCTATAGGATAGTAAGATACAAGTTTCAGCAATTACTTATGGAGTATTTTTATGAAATGTTAAAAGGATAACCTTCCTTTATAGATGACAAGTAACACGTTAATTTGACTTGCCAATTTTTAACAGGGTCAAACAAATTACCCACGTTGTATTTAGTGGGAAAATAATGCTTTTAGGCTCTTTATCAGAAAGATTATTCATCTGAGCTACCTTCTTGGCAGTCATATTATTTAATAAGCCAATAACCTGCTCTGTTACAGATACTCCAATTTTATAGAATTTAACAGAGTTTCCAGGAAGCAGCTTAAACCAGAACATAGACTCTTCCTCAGTAGTGATAAACAGATAAGAGTGTAACCAATGGTATATATAGTTCAAAGTAACAAATATTGCTTTTAGGTGGTTTTTTTTTTTTTCAAAAAATTAAACTTTCATTTAAACATCAATTAGACTATCAGGGGAAGAAAACATCCTCTGTGAGGTCCAAATTCAGCCTCTTCCAGGACGTCTTGAATGAGACTCATGGAGACAGTGATCGATGCAATAGCAAGAGGAATTTAGTTCCTGTATTTCGGGGTCCTCCCACTTCAAGGGGAGATGATTCTGAGCAGACTCTGACAGGGAGTTGTATACCTGGAAAACAATTGAAGCAGGATTCAAACAATTGGTAACTAGACAGGGTATTATTGCTGGGGCAAAGTGACCTCCAAGTTGACCGGTGGTCAGTGGACCTTTCTGGACTCTCCAGGGGGATGGTTGGGAGTCAAGGGGAGGTCAGTTGGGAGTTACAGTTGGCTTTGTTTGACAGTTTGGTTTGCAGTTGCTCCAAGAACTAACTACTCCCTGGAAGGGAGGGGTCTTTGTGCTTGGAGATTTGCGGTGGAACTTTCCCACTGGCCTTAGATTGACCCCCAACTATGGCTCTTTCACTCCTATCTGATAAATAACAGCAAAGCTAGCTCATGCTGTGGTAGGAGAGCCCTGTCTCACCTGTCATTCTTCAGGTGTTGCTCTCCTCTGGACAACCCTGGGCAGAAAGGGCTGACGGGTAGCTCACAGGGCATGGGAGTGAGTTCAGACAGATCTTCTGAGAAGAGGGCACATCCCAAACTTGTGCCAATGCCCCTGTAAGTCAAAAGGATCTCCATCTCTCTCACTCTCAGTAATTGACAGGGACTTTATTATCCCTCTTTTCATGGGCTCTGCTGGCTTTAGGTCCTATTTGTATAAAGTTGCAGGACTGTTGCTCTGAATATTTTCTTCCTCTGGATTTTTTCTTTTATTCTTGTTTTTCTTTTTCTTTTTTCTTTTTTTGAGATGGGGTCTCTCTGTGTAGTACTGTCTGTCCTGAAGCTTGCTCTGTAGACCAGGCTGGCCTTGAACTCATAGAAATCTACCTGCCTCTGCCTTCTGAGGGCTGGGGATTAAAGGCATGTGCCACCGCTGTCTGGCTTGTCCTTTAGATCTTAACATGTATTTTAATAATTATACAAAATTCTTGGTCTCAGGAGACTGAGAAAAGTCCGTATTTCTACTCCCTCACTCTAAGGTCATAACCCCTTTTCAGTGAAAGGGCACCCTTAGCCCTTAATTTCTATTAGAAGAAAAACTTTTCTTGCACTCTCCTAGGGTCATGTCCCGCACATTTATTTGCCAGTTGAGGGGAGTCCCTACGTGTACATAATAATAATGCTGTGCAGATTTACATCAACCTGGATCAGCCTTCTGGAAGTCCAATGCCAGACAGTTCATTATCAGAATATTTAAAACAGAGTACAATTTGGGAAAAGATTTCTAGGCAAAAATTGGTCCAATTCCAGGTGTACAATAGGGCTTAAGGTGTGACTATATAGAAACTCTTTTACAAAGTACATGTGACCACGAGGGTGGGCTTGTAGCTAAAAGAACTAGAATCTTGTGTGGTTTCTGACCTAAAGCAAGGAAGTCAGCAGGCCATAAAGTACATGTGACATCTCCTTTAGATAGGTAATGGTCTAGGGAGGGAAAAGTCTGGAATAACCAATCTGAGAAATTTGGGTGAAGTCTGCCTCTATAGCAAAAGAAAGGTGATGTCTGTCTCTATAGATAACAAAATGGTGAGTGAGGTCTGTCTCAACAGATAGCAAAAAAGATTGCCAGGTCCTTAGCAAAATCCACACTCAGCTTTCCAGATGGAAAGCAAGTATATGTTTTACCTCCTGCATTGAGGAGACACTTCTATGTAATTAACATTCCAAATTCCCTTAGCACTTCTATGAGTACTATGATTTCTGTGACCTCCTCTAGGTTTTCAGTACATTTCCAGGTTCTCAGGGTCAAACTGTACCTTTACAATTACTGTGAGGTCCAATCTGAACCTCTTTAAGACCTCTTGAATGAGACTCATGAAGGTGGTGATTGATGCAAAAGCAAGAAGAGTTTAATCATTCCAACATGTCGGGGCCATCCCATTCAAGGGGGAGTCGACCCTGAGCAGTCTCCAACAGGGAGTTATATACCTTGCAAATAATTGAGGTAGAATTCAAACAATTGGGGCAGAATCTGTGCAATGGTAACTAGGCAGGGTACTATGTGCATTTAGTGGAATGAAACAACTTTCAGATCTACTCGGTATACCATTCAATACTTTTAGTTGGAAGTACGGTAGCTTTGTGTGACAGTTTGGCTTGCAGCTGTTCCAGAACCTAAGCCAGCACTTTTCTTTGTGCACTTTGTGCAATGGAGGGGAACTTGTGCTTGTAGGTTTGTGGTGGAAATTTTCTACTTGTACCAGATTGGCCCCAACGCTGATTCTGTCATTTCCCCCCTTTTCTTTTAGCATACCTTTAATCCTGAAGATTATATTATTGATTCCCCACTTTCAAATGTATATATTGTTGTCTTAAGATCATTAACTGAACTGTATTCATTCTCTTATAAAAGCAACTAAGTGATTTAAAATGCAGGGGCCAAAAGTCAGAAGTAAAAGCAAAACTATTAAGGTCCCAGAAAGGTGGATATCAAGGTGGTAAACCAGGGGATGCTATTAAACTAGGACTGAATTCATCCCTGGTCCTGTTCTTTCTTTCTTTCTCTTGGCAAGTCCTTCTCTAATTTTGGCCATAGAGTCTTTAACTATCCTGAGTGATCTATGTAAAACCAGCATTCCTCCGGTAGGGCTGAACAGAGACCTTCTGGCTGGTGGAAGAAAAGGTCTAGACCACATTAGTTCTGCAAGACCACCTCAGAGAGTTAGGTCAATGACTCTTGTAAATGGGAGATGGAAGTCTCAATTCTTGGTTCTTTTTTTTTTTTTTTTTTTTTTTTCCGGAGCTGGGGACCGAACCCAGGGCCTTGCGCTTCCTAGGTAAGCGCTCTACCACTGAGCTAAATCCCCAGCCCCGGAAGTCTCAATTCTTTCAATATCTGTATCTATAGCTATTCTGAGTTCTTGACACTATATCTGTCCCTGGAATACTAAAGAGGTGGTCCCAGTGGCCACACCTACTGTACCAAAACCCAGCCCAAGTAGTAAAGACATAATCATAGCCTCTCTTTTGACTTAGTGGTCCCCGTCCCATCTATCCAGCATTTTTTCAAAAGGATGATATATTAGCCTGGGGATTAGCAATACCAAAACAAAGAAATCTTTTGACTGGGCTAACACTTGTGTGTGAACACAGAACATAAGGCCTGTGGAGCTGGCCCACCATCCATTCTTGGGCGGTATAATATATGAAGCTTGGTAACCTGGGGAATAGGTAGAGTTGCACAGAGACCCGTAGGACAGTGGGACCTGCCCTGGTCAGAATCCTGGTCCCCTCACCACCTGTAAGGTAGGACCTATTCCCAACTTTTTTTTTTTTTTTTTCTGAGCTGGGGACCGAACCCAGGGCATTGCGCTTGCTAGGCAAGCGCTCTACCACTGTGCTAAATCCCCAACCCCTATTCCCAACTTTTGAGCCCACCTGCAGGAAGATGATACATTGGACAGGGTGATATATGAGAAGGTAAAAGCAATGCCTTCATAATAAGGGGGTGCTGCATCATAATAGAGCCAGCAAGAATTAGTGGCCCTAGGGTTAGATTCACTCAGCACATGAAAGGTTTTCTTGATGAGATCAGTCAAGGGGGTGGGTCAGGTGGATATTGGGTTGGATTTCCTAAAACATGGAGGGGGGGTGTCTTATGAGCTGACTGAGTCATCAGAGGGGGTGAGCGCCAGTGACTTTGGAGGCATGATGGGGTACTTCAGTAGTCCCTGGAGCATAAAGAGCAGAAAAATTGGACCAGATTTCTCTCTGAACTATCTGAAGGGCTATTAGCCTTTTTACGAGCTCATGGTCACCTCAGTTGGTAAACTCAAGGTCAGGCCCAGAAGCTACCAATGGGATGCCCCCCCCTCATAGAGAACCTCAAAGGGGGTCAAATTCAGCTGGTAAGGGGTATTCCAGTCTTAGAACAGGGCTAAAGGAAGGAGCACCATGCAGTCACCACCAGTCTCCAAGGTCAATTTTGTCAAGGTCTCCTATAGAGTTCTATTTATCCTTTATACCTGTCATGAACTTTGGGAACAATATGCACAATGAAATTTCCAATGGATCCTCACGACCTTAGCAAGGCCCTGACTTACCTGAGACACGAAGGCAGGCCCACTGTCTGATCCTATTACCTTAGGTGCTCCAAACCTGGGAAAAATCTCTTCTACTATTTTCTTTGCCACTTTTCTTTGTGGTGGTCTCCTGTTTGGTGGGAAAGGCCTCCACCCATCCTGAAAAGGTATCTACGAAAACTAGCAAATATTTGTAACCAAATTTCCCAGGCTAAATCTCAATAAAATCTATTTCTCAAACAAACAAACAAACAAACAAACAAACAAAAAAACTCCTGACCTGCTTCCCCTAGGTCTACCTTGCTGTGGCAGGCATTTACTTGTTGACAAACCTGGCATCTTCCTGTGGCTTTCAACTGATGCCCCTTTGGAACATGTTGGATGGTAAAATGTGAGGTTCGGATTAAACCTCTTCTGGAACCCCTTGAATGAGACTCATGGAGGTGATGATGGATGCAAAAGCAAGAGGAGTTTATTCATCTCAACATGTCCCTGCATTTCTTGTAGACAGGATAAATTTTGGGTCAAAAGTTTTGTGGGTGGGTTGATGTTTCTATTGCTCCACTAGGGTCCCTGCCTGGCTACCGGAAATTGACTCTTCAAGTTCCATTTCCCCAATGTAGTTAGTCACAGCTAAGGTCATCCCCATTGATTTTTATGTGCTTCCCTTATTGCAGGTCTCTGTGGCATCCTGGAGAAGCCCCTCCCCACCTCCTTACCTTGGTCAGTTGCAGATTTTTATGGTCATCTGCCATCTCTTCTGTCTTTCCTCACACCCTGATTCTGAACCCCTATTCTCCTTCCAATCTCCCCTTCCTCCCAGTTCCCTCCCTCCATCTGCCTCTTATGACTATTTTATGCTCCCTTCTAAGTGAGTTTCAAGTTTCTTCACTTAGGCCTTCCTTCTTGTTTAGCTTTTTTGGTGAATGGTCAACCAATAATCAGCCCAACTTGAGACCCATCTTAAGGGCAAGCCCTAACACTATTAATGATACTCGGTTATGCTTGCAGACAGGAGCCAGTTGTCCTCTGAGAGTCTCTGCCTACAGCAGCTGACTCATACAGAATTAGACATACACAGTCAGAGTGGATGGAGCTTAGGGACTCTTGTTGAAGAATAGAAGGAAGGATTGTGGGCACTGAAAGAATTCCACAGGAAGACCAACAGAGACAACTAACTTGGACCCTAGGGGTTCTCAGAGTCTGAACTACCAACCAAATAACATACGTGGGCTGGACATAGGTCTCCCTGCACACGTGTAGCACATGTGCAGTTTGGTCTTCATGTGGTTCCCAAACAACTGGAGCAGGGGCTATTCCAAAAGCTATTGCCTGCCTGTAGGATATGTTCTTCTAGCTGGACAGCCTTTCCTGGCATCAATGCGAGAGGAAGCACCTAGCCTGGCAGAGACTTGAACTGCCAGGGTAGATGGATACCAAGGGAGGCCTCACCCACTCAGAGAAGAAGTGGGTTATGGGGGAAGGATTGTGGGAGTGGGTGACTGGGAGGTGGGTAGTTAGTGGGATATAAAGTGAGTAATTTAAAAAATTAAATTAATTTTTTTAAAATTTGAAACAAAGAATGAAACAATGAAAGTGAGAGACAAAATGGTACTTCCTCAGAGAGACACCCACAAAGTTCTCTCTTACTTCTTAGTGTCCTCCACGATGCAATATAAATTGGACTTTATTCCCATGCCTGTGGGAAGAGGCAATGAGCTCATTAATGTCTGTAACCCCCCTGAGCAGTCCTGCACACCTGGAGCCCTGTCACAGAATGGCTAAGGATTCTCTAGTGGCCTCTTTTCTTCTTCTTCTTCTTCTTCTTCTTCTTCTTCTTCTTCTTCTTCTTCTTCTTCTTCTTCTTCTTCTTCTTCTTCTTCTTCTTCTTCTTCTTCTTCTTGAAGCTTCTGCTGTCCTGACCCCATTCTCACTAAGACAGCATCACATGTGATCCAAACTTGCCTTGGCCTCCCTATCCTGACCCAGCTATACCTGATCCCATTTTGTTTACCAAACAAACCCAAACAACCATGCTCATCTCAAATCCAAATGTCAACATTTGCTTTTATTTTCATTATTCTGTATCTCACCCAAATTGTTATTAATTTTAATCTAGAGGATATAAAGAAATGTTCAGTGTGCCATCTTGTGATGTTGTTATCCCTGGATATTGGCTGAAGATGGACTAGGTTCCTTTGGGGTCACTGAATCATGACATATGGATTCCATGGCAGGACACTCAAACCAGCAAGGGACTGCAGCCTCCCTTACTGTAGAGGGCTGCTGGATGCAGTGCCTAGTCTGAGACTCTTGAGGCTGTTAAGGACCATTAGAGTTACAGGTCCCTTAATCAGCCACTGTCTTCCTGTGCTAGGGAGTGAGGAATATGACTTCTCAACCTTCACCATGCTGGTCCATATGGAATCCTAGGTGATCCATGGAACTGATGTCATCAAATGTGCCACCACTAACTGACAGATATTAGGGATGTGGAAAATCCAGAAACACTTTGATTACTCACTCTTTTTATTTTTTTCATCTTTATTAACTTGAGTATTTCTTATTTACATTTCGATTGTTATTCCCCTTCCCGGTTTCCAGGCCAACATCCCCTTAACCCCTCCCCCTCCCCTTCTATATGGGTGCTCCCCTCCCCATCCTCCCCCAATTACCACCCTTCCCCCAACAATTATGTTCACTGGGGGTTCAGTCGTGGCAGGACCAAGGGCTTCCCCTTCCACTGGTGCTCTTACTAGGCTATGCATTGCTACCTATGAGGTTGGAGCCCAGGGTCAGTCCATGTATAGTCTTTGGGTAATGGTTTAGTCCCTGGAAGCTCTGGTTGCTTGGCATTGTTGTTCATATGGGGTCTCGAGCCCCTTCAAGCTCTTCCAGTCCTTTCTCTGATTCCTTCAACGGGGGTCCCGATCTCAGTTCAGTGGTTTGCTGCTGGCATTCGCCTATGTATTTGCTGTATTCTGGTTGTGTCTCTCCGGAGAGATCTACATCCGGTTCCTGTCGGCCTGCACTTCTTTGCTTCATCCATCTTTTGATTACTCATTCTTAAAAAAAGTCATCCTCTGACTTTCACTGCACAAAAGGGCCATCTAGGACTCCATGTGCATGAGCAGGGTAGGGATACAGTACTCTGGTCCTTCATTCCTTGGGATAAGAAATAAATTACTGTTATGGAACCTGTGACTCCAATGGTGTTTAAGAGCTTTTAGAATCTCAGACTAGGCATTGCTGCCTTCAGCTATGTACAGTGATGCAGGCTGCAGTCATTTCCTGGTTGGAATGACCTGCCACCTGGTCCAAATTTATGACCCCCAAGGAACACAGCCCATCTCCAGCTAATATCCAGGGATGACAGTAGCCCAAATTATTACATAAAATATTTCTTTTATCTCTCCAGATTAAAAATATTAGCGATTTGAGCGAGATACAGAAATAAAATAAAAATGAATGTTGACATTTGGAATTGCGATGAGTATGGGAGCATGGTTGTTTAGGCTTGTGAGGTGAAGGCAATGGGACCTGGAGTTCAATGTCAGTTGGGGCAGAATAAGGAGATCCAGGCAAATGTGCATCATATGTGATCCTGTCTTGATGAGACTAGGGTCAAAGAGCAGGACAGCAACTTCTAGAGGAAGACTATTAGAGAAGCTTGTCTTTATGAGCCCATCTGGGAGAAGGCTTCTAGGTATAGGGGACTGCTTGGGGAGCAGGCAGCAATGGCTGGAGGCATCTTTTTGCCTCTTCCCACAGGCGTTGCAAGAGGGTCCAATCTATATCATAGAATAAAGAATGTTAAGTAGTAAAAGACAACTTTGTGAATATTTCTCTGATGAAGTACCCTTTTGTATTTTTGTTTGCTTGTTTTTGTTTGTTTGTTTGGTTGATTGGTTGGTTAGGTGGTTGAATGGTTTGGTTGGTTGGTTTTTTTTTTTTTTTTTTTTTTTTTTGAAAGATAGGGACTTTGCTTATAGCCCGCATGGAATTCCTTATGTAGTCAAGGACAGCCTTGAATACCTGGAGATCTACCTACTGTACCTGCTGCATGCTGAAATTAAAGCTGTATTGCGACGCCTGGAAGAAAAGTTATTCCTAGCAACCCAGAAGCTCTTCATATTGATCTCAGCACTGTGAAACAGCGACCTAAGAAGAGAATGGAAAAGAACATCCTATGGAGGAAGTGAAGCTGGTGTCTGGGGTACTGAATAAAAACAGCCTGTGTCCTGCTGGCTCCTCTGTATTCTGAGAGAACATTAGGTATGGGAACTGAAGGACTGATAAGGAAAAGTACAGAAGAGTGCCGACGTGTAGCTGGGTTCCAGCAATTCTCCTGCTTCAAACTTTTGAGCTGCCACTCCACGTTCTTGGCAAACATCTGGCTAAACTATTATCTCCACAGAATTTCAGATCTACACAATGTAATCTCAAAAGACAAAAGAAAACAAAAACCTAAATGATTATTGGGTGCTAGAGCATTTCCAATAATTAAGAGCTCTGTCTCTTCTTCCAAAGGATCCCCAGCCACCATGTTCATACGGTTGCTCACAACCGCAGAACTTTGCAACTCTATCCCCAGGGCCAGAGGTAAAAATACTCATAAAGTAAAAATAAAAATTAAGAATTTTTAAAGGTAAATCAGTATCACCAGCAAAGGCTTCTTCTTTTCTGTTTTGTTAAGATCTATTTTAGTTTAGCTTATGTCGTGTGTGTATCTGAAAGTAAGGTCCATGAGTGCAGAGGCCAGAAGAGGTTGTCAAATCCCCTTGAGATAGAGTTATAGGCTGTTGTGAGTCATCAACCTAGGTGTTGGCAACTGTACTTGAATCATCTGGAAGAGCAATTACTGCCCTTAACTACTCTCCAGCCTCAGGGTTTTCTTATAAAAAGTGTGATACCATCAGATAGAAGATGCTTGAATGATGTAGTAACAGGTTCATCTGGATTTTCCGGGTGAGTAAAATCAGTATTGGATGTGCTAGCTCATGCCTGTAATATCAGTGTTTTGGAGGCTAAAGGCAGGATAATCAGGAGTCTCAGGCCAGTTTCAGTTGCATAGGATTCTGAAGACAGCCTGAATACATCATATCTTAGTACATGAGACAAGCAAAACAATTATTTAGGACTGTTTGTAGCTCCCTTGTTAAACAACTTGGCGAGCACTCAAGAAACCCTGGGTCTGATTTGTACAAGAGGCACTGTATACACTGAGTGTGGTGGCCCCCAGCTGAAATTCCAGCCTTTAGAATCTGAAGGCAGGAGGGTCAGATGTTCAAGCTCCTCCTTGGCAGCACAGTGAGTTTGAGATCAGCCTAGGAATCACCAGACACAGGCTCAAATCAGGGGACATAGGGTCCCCTAGAGAGATATCTGAGTGATTAAGAGCACTGGCAGCTCTTGAAGAAGACCCAGATTCAGTTCCAGCATTTCAATGATGGTTCATAACCACCTGAACCTCCATTCAGTTACACGGTTATCGTGCTCTGTGTTCTGGACTCTTCCGGCTCTGCAGACATGTGGTACACTGACATACATGCAGGAAAACACCCGCACACATGTGGCTAAAATAAATATTTTTAAAAGAAAAAGTATTTCACAATACTTTGTCTTATAATCATAACAGTAACTATATAGCAATAATAATATATATAATATATATATATATAATATATAATAAATATAATAATTTAACCATGATGCTACATAATAAAAGAGGTGCTGGTTTTCTGTAGAGAATGATGTCCATCCAAACCTCTCATGTCTCCCGCCTTGCTCTAGTTCACATTCATGGCCTCTTTTTTATTTTAGTTGCTGTTACATATATATATATATATATATATGTGTGTGTGTGTGTGTGTGTGTGTATAGCTATATGCATATATGTGTGTATGTGTGTATATGTATATATACATATATATGTACATATATATACATATAATTTGTTCTAACATACTATGTTAGTATATTACTCGTGTATGTTTTCAAGACTGACCATTTTAACCAACTGGTGTGTTCCTGCCTAGGAAGGATTATTTGTAGGGTCGGAGACTGTAGTTTTTCTTCTGGCCACTGTGGTTGTGTATAGTTCTTGTTTCGCTCATGCTTAGGTAACCATGTTTGTAAGAGTTTAAGGGGGTAACTTCTTGCATTCTCACAGTTAACTTCCTGATCCTCTGGCTCCTACCATCTTTCCACCCCGTCTTCTACAATGCTTCCTGAGCTTTAGGTAATAAGAGTGTTTTTTAGACGTATACACGGGAAGTCAACTAAACAACTCTGCATTTTAAATAATTAGACTTATTGTTAAGGGCTGTCTAGTACTCACAGCATGCCTTTATGCCTCTGACTAGGCTCCGTCAGTATTGATGTGACATAACTATATCAAATGTCAAATACTATATCAAGTGTCCATTGTAATGGAATTGTCCCTGAAGTGTCCCTATCCTAGGAGTCACCACATTTCTTAAACTTCTGTTGAGAGCATAGATTTTGAAGAGCCTTCCACACTCTGTTATGTTTTATGGAAGTCATCACATATAACCACAATGGCATTTATCACAGGAATTTTAGGCTTTCTCTCCTTCCTTCCTTCCTTTCTTTTTTTAAGCCCATTTTATTTTATTTATTAGTGTTTGTGTGTGTGTGTGAGAGAGAGAGAGAGAAAGAGAGAGAGAGAGAGAGAGAGAGAGAGAGACAGACAGACAGACAGACAGACAGACAGAGATATGTGGGTGGTGAGGATCTCGACCTTGAGAACATTATGGAGTTCGTGACTGGATGTAAGGATGCTCTCTGACTTGAGTCCCAGCTTCCACTGTTGTTGGATGAGATAAGTTTCATTCAGTGGTTTAGGCTGGACTCAATCCTGCAGCAACCCTTCTTCAGCGTCCTCAATTCTGAGACATAAGCTTATGCCACAATCCTGCTTAGCTTTCATATATTTTTTTTACATCTATTTACTTATTTATTTTTATTTATTTATTTTTGGGAACAGTCATGGGAGATAGATATTGAGGTGGAAGAACATCTAGGGGAGACTTTCTCAACTTAGGTAGTTAGGCTTAATGTTAACACCATTGCCAGCTGTGCCCTTTCATGAGCTGCACAGCTCCCTTGTTTTCGGGTTTTTTTTTTTTTTTCTTAAGACTTTTTTATGGGCTGGAGAGATGGCTCAGCGGTTAAGAGCACTGACTGCTCTTCCAGAGGTCCTGAGTTCAATTCCCAGCAACCACATGGTGGTTCACAACCATCTGTAATGAGATCTGATGCCCTCTTCTGGTGTGTCTAAAGAGTGTATACTTTTTTTTTAAAGATCTATTTAATTATTCTATATAAGTACACTGCCAATCTCTTCAGACAAAGAGTGTATACTTTTTTTTAAAAGATCTATTTAATTATTCTATATAAGTACACTGCCAATCTCTTCAGACAAAGAGTGTATACGTTTTTTTAAAGATCTATTTAATTATTCTATATAAGTACACTGCCAATCTCGTCAGACAAAGAGTGTATACTTTTTTTTTAAAGAAAGATCTATTTAATTATTCTATGTAAGTACACTGCCAATCTCTTTAGACACACAGAAGAGGGCATCGGATCTCATTACAGATGGTTGTGAGTCACCATGTGGTTGCTGGGAATTGAACTCAGGACCTCTGGAAGAGCAGACAGTGCTCTTAACTGCTGAGCCATCTCTCCAGCCCCACACCTCCCTTGTTAAAAGAAAAAAAAATACTTTTGTTTTGTTTTTAATATTGATACAGAGTATCATTGTAATGCCTTGGCTGAGCTAGAATTCCCTATGTAGATTCAGAAATTCTTTTGTCCCTGTCTCCCAAGTGCTGGGATTTACTATATCCTGCTCCCCACCCAGTCACCGTTTCCACTTTTTTAGCCAGTTTCCGGGCTGATTCTTTCTCCAAAACCTTTACCCTCTAGGGCACCAACAGCAGACTCTCCCTCAAAGCCCACTTTCTTTGTTTTGGTTTGGATTTACATGAGATTAGAAAAACTGATGGCCATTAGCTCAGGCTGTCAATCTTGCTGTGTAACTGAAGATGACTTTGAGCAGACCTGTCTGGCATCCTCCTGCCTCAGCCTCCTCAAGATGCCACAGCCGAAGACTGACAGGGCATTGGACTCAGCCTTGAACTCCAGAAAAACATTCATTCGTTGTGGAAGTACTAACTTCAGGTTTATTGTTTCTAAAGGTTCTCGATTATCAGGCCCAGATTAAACCCTGATTTAACTCATACTCGGAATAATGTTGGGTTACTTATGAATTATAATTCTGCCAGCTGTGCTGGATCAAAACAGTAATCCCAGAAGGAAGGAAGAGGCAGAAAGATTGCTAAGAGTCCAAACTAAGATTATCTACAGAATAAAACACTGCTAACAGAAGTAAATTACAAGCCAAATATATGAATAAGCAAATAATTAAATGAATTAAAAAAATAAATGAATCAGTGTTGTGACACGAATTCAACCATGAACTCCTGATATTCATCCCTGGGTCAGGATTTTGTTTGTTCATTTCTTCTTTCTTCCAGGGAGCTTCGGTTTAGTGACTACTGAGAAATTCCTTGCGAGATTAAGTGGGTGGAGCAAAGCCATCCAATCAGATGGCAGCTTTTGTTAATGGTGGAGCTGATAAGGGGCAAGAGGGAAAAGGTCTGTAAATGTGCCCTAGGAGCCAGAAAAGACGCGCGGATCCCTTGAGCCTGTCACCTGTGTCCTAATCAGGTAAGTCCTTTGCCTGGGCCGGGATACCCTAACTGGTTCAGAGACATTTTAGCTAGGCTTCTTCCCCCCCCCCCCCCCCCCCCCCGGAGCTGGGGACCGAACCCAGGGCCTTGCGCTTCCTAGGCAAGCGCTCTACCACTGAGCTAAATCCCCAACCCCCTCAGAGATATTTTAGATATAAGACTGCACAGGGCATCCTGGAGTCTGTCTCTTCACATGGGCCTTGGGCTTAGTTCAAAATTCAGGTCTGCTTTCACCTCTAATCTCTGCTTCTCTGGTTGAATTTCAAGTGTTGAGATGGCCTCACAGTGCTGTACAGGCTCTTTTAGACCTGGTCGGGTAGCTGCACTGGATTGGGAATTAAGTTCCTCTTGTCTGAACCTCCTGAGTGCTGGGTTGTCCGGCATTTCCCTCCGTATTGTGATTCATATCAAGTAATTGTCTTGTATTTAGTTGGTTTTTTGAGACAAGGCCTCACTCTGTAGATCATTAACCTTTGAAATCTGGGCCGATCTGCTTCAGCCTCCCAACGCCTGGGATTCCTGCTGGGAGATAGTGTCTTGAATTATGATTTACTTGGTGCACCTTAGAACTTGTTTCTTTGCTTTTTGAACTACATTCTGGCTTGATAATACACGTTGGCCTCAATCGTGCAGGAATTCGCTGGTTTCACAGTGTAAAGATTAAAATCCTAAATGTATTTTAAAACTCCTCTCCCTGTTCAGAGACAGGGTAACAACACAGAATGTCTAGAAAGCATGTATGACACAGGATGACCTTGAGATATCTCCCAGCCTCCACTTCATTGTTAATGATTATGGAGTAAAAATGTGTTCATTTTAAAATTTTTAGGTTTTTTTATTTGGGATGCAATCTCATTTGGTCATAAACTTGAGGCTGACTTTGACTGTCAATCTTCCTCTTTGCACCTCAGAAGAAATGGAGTGTTGGGCTTGGGCCCGCTTCTTCATATTTACCTCTCTTTTTTTTTTTTTTTTTGGTTCTTTTTTTCCAGAGCTGGGGACCGAACCCAGGGCCTTGCACTTCCTAGGCAAGCGCTCTACCCCTGAGCTAAATCCCCAACCCCCATATTTACCTCTTAAAGTTTTATTTTGTAGCCTGTGCTGGCCTTCATGTCAGTATGTGACACAGGTTGACTTGAATATATGAAATTCTCAACTACAATTCCTCAGCGTTGGATTCGAGATGTTTTCCAAGATAAAATAGTGGTAGGGAGGAAAGCCTGGGGTTTTTGCATTCCAGGCACACACTCTAAGTAAACTATGTGTTAAGACCCAGGCTTTAAAATTCCCTCTAAAGATTGGACAGATGGCCCAGCAGACGAGATACCACACCACAATGGCTTCTCTTCCAGAAGTCCTGGTTTCCTTTGTCAGTACCCTTGTCAGAGATCACAGACATCTGTAGTACATCCAAAGGTCTCTGCCGACCTCCTGGACACTGCACACAAATAGTGCTCATACATACATGCAGTCCCAATATCCATACACACAAAATAAATAGCATTTTTAAAATTTGAAATAAATTTTCCTCAAAAGGCAAGTTGGAAGTTTTTTGCTTGTATGTTAGTTTTGGTTTTGTTAGGTTTTAATGAGAAATGACTGGTAGGCTATAAGGTTTAGTTTGTTCAGTAGTTTGAGGTTTTTTTTTTTTATTTTTGTTTTTTGTTTTTTAAGACAAGATTTCATAGCACCCAGGGTGGTCTGGTACTTCTGGTCTTCTAGCTTTGTCCCCATTTCTCTGCTGTGTTGGGATTTCTGTTATGGCCTCATTGTAATAGAGCTTGTTTGTAATCCATGAATTAACCTTCATGGGTTGCAGCTTTGTGGTTTAGTTGAAATGATTATGTTTTTGAAGACAGGGCTCTCCTGGAACCTGACTTTGTAAACCTGACTGGCTTCAAACTCAGATCCAGCTACCTCTGCTCCCCAAAGGTTGGGATTAAAGGGGTGTGCCGCCACCACCCAGCTAATTGAAATTATTTCTAATAGTATCTTAAAAACAAGCCTGGGGACAGTTTTGTTAGGAGGGTCCACAAGGCACGGTGATTTTAGGGACTGACTGTAGGAATGCAGTTGCTTCAGCCTGATCAATTGACAATTTCACTACTCAAACAGACATTAGAAAGATGCCGGGTGGGCTGCTCACACACTCCTAGGACCCCATCACTAGGGATGTTAGGGAATCCAATTCCCTGTTCCAGGATAGCCTGGGGCACATGAAGTAATCTATAAATAAAATGAAAGGAATGGATTGAGTTGAATGCAACTCCGGTTGAGTACTTGCCTAGGGTGGGCCAAGATCAAGACCTCGCAACAAAAAAACAAAAAAACAAAAAAACAAAAAAAAAAACCAACCTCAGCCAGAAACGAAGGGACTCATCAATTCATATTACTCTTGCTTGTTTCAGTTGTTTTCAAAAGCTCTTTAACTGGACTGACCTGAAACTCAAAGACTAAATAGACTTCATGGAATCCTCCTGCCTCTGCCTCCAAAGTGTTGAAATTTTAGGCTCTTGCTGACAAGCTCGACATTCATTCGGTATTTGAAAGGCAAATGCTTGAATAAAGAACAGATTGAGCAGTAAGGTGGCATCATATTGACTAGTGTCCAATTTCAGGAGCCGTAGAGTGAGTTTGAGTCCAGCCTGGACTACATAGCCAGCTCTGGGCTACATAGTGAAACCCTGTCTTTAAAGAAACAAACAAGCTGCTAAAAGACAGACAGAACCCCCTACACACACATCCAGTATGCTCTATACACCAAAGTAGTATGACCTAGCTAGGCTCCCCAAATCTGGCTCTAAAACTTTGAAAATAAAAAAAGTAAGCCAGATGTGGTAGTGAACTCTTTAGTCCCATCACTTGGGAGGCCGGTGTAAGGCTCAAAGTGAGTCTTAACTACTGGGAGATGCCCCTCCCCTGGCCCCCAAGTGAGACACAAGAACAGAGTTCAATGCAAATGCAAATCCTTTTCCGGAGCATCGGGTGGGTGGGTGGGGGTCGACCTACAATCAGTCCCTTGTGGCGAGTGACTAGAAGGCAACCCCAAATGGCTGTAACAAGCAGTTTTTATACTCTTGGGGGTACAGGTTACAGCAGCAAGGTTACAGTTTAAGCTTATTGGCTAAGCATATTGACCTTTGAATCTATTGGCTAGCAAGCATATGATAAGCATTCAAACTCTATCTGGGACCAGAGAGTCAGGTGACTATCAGTCAGTATATTCTGTGGTTTTTCAAGAATGTCCCTGCTCCTCCTGAGAACTGGGGGTGGAGAATGGAACTTGGCCTAGCCTTGACCCGAGGCAGGAAGCTGGTACTTGCCCTAATCTTGACCTGAAGCAGTGGGTGTAAAGCTGGCGAAAGACCTTAGGTCCTTCACAGCAACTCTGTAACGACCTCTTTCTACCAGGCCAAGTCTCTTAATAGCTCTTACAGTTCAGTAAGAACTAGGGTCCTTCAGAGGTAGGTAGATCTCTGAGTTCAAGGGTGCCCTGGTCTACAAAGTCAGTTCCTGGACAACCAGGGCTGTTACCCAGAGCCACAGTTTTGAAAAATGAAGTAAAAAAAAAGGGGGGGAGAGAAGCAATTTCCCCATTTCATAGATTCTTCCCTGTCTTTGCCAGAATATAAGTTGAAAGCAGAATATGAGTTAATTAAGTATATAGCTTTTTTCCTCCTCTCTGAAAGGTGATGGGGCTCTGTTTTTTTCCTGGATGCTTCTTTCCAAAAGAATATGGGATTCAGAGTAGCACAGTTTGGAACTGGACATCATGGCCGCCATGGAGACAGATACTTACTGTGAGGAGTTAAAAGCCTCATAAGAGAGACCCTGAAAATACAGTCTCTTCTAAATTTTTCCCCAGGATCATCGCCCTAAGATCCATCAGAATGGACCTGGAAGCCCCACCCACACTCCTGCAGCTGGCTGCACAGAGCACGGTAAAGAAGGAGGTGCTGACCATCTCTGTTCTGGAGTACCTACCAAGGGAGCTCTTCCCAACGCTGTTCAAGGAGGCTGACACTCAGAGAAAAGCAAAGATGATTAAAATCCTGGTGGAATACTGGCCCTACCCTTGCCTTCTTGTTAGGTTGCTGATAGATAAACCCAACTTGGAGATCTTCCAGGCTATACTGGATGGAGTTGGCACATGGCTGAAACGGAAATATCGCCCCAGGTAAGCCAAATACCAGGTAGGGAAATCTGGGCTTAGAAGAATAAGGTAAAATGTAGATCAGAGGCTTTGGCTGGTATCTTAGAGGCCTGTAGGGGCCTGGAAAGCTTCTAAGTCCTTATAACAAATATGAGATACAGGTTGATGCAGATGTCACTGCGTCTCCACCAGGTAATAGAAATAGGAACTGATTTGCTGGGAGGTGGTGGCACATACCTTTAAACTTGGGAGGCAGAGGGAGGTGAGTCTCTGAATTTGAGGCCAGCCAAGTTCATAAAGCTACAGAGGCAGGGATACAGAGAGAAATCCTGTCTTAAAAACTAAGAAACAGAAAGAAATAGGAGCTGGCAGAAATCTAAGGCAACTGAGCAGAGAGAAACAGGACTGGTTCCCAGATGTGGCTCAGGCAAAGTGCCCTTGCTTGGCAAGCTAAAGGTTATATTGGAGACCCAGCACTGAAAACCATGAGTATACAGAAGACAGCAGAATGGGAGACATTGCATCAGAAATGATGAAAAAAGTGTTGGGTATCAGTTTTCCTTCTGACCCATCTCCTATTTTATCTATAGGATGGGGAAACTTGAAGTGGTTGATTTGAGGAATGGACACCTTGACTCCTGGGATATGCAGGCTGGAAGAGAGGGTGGAGGAGCCCAATCAGAAACTGTGCTTGAGAAGCAAGTAATGGAGGGTCACTCAAATAGGCGGCGTTTGAGGGTGTTCTGTGACCTTTCCTTTAAGTCTTCTAAGCATGAAGATAAACACCAAACACATCTGTTGCGGTGGGCAAAGGACAGAGAGGATTTCCTGCATCTGTGCTGTAAGAAGTTAGAGATTGGAGCATTAGAAGTGTCCAAGGTCAAGAAGGAGTTAAAATTTTTACAGCCAGAGTTCATCAAGGAGTTGGAACTGAATACAGTGGGGAATCTGTCCAAATTGGCAAAACTTGTACCTTGCATCAGCAAGATGAGAAATCTTCACAAACTCATGCTAGTACGCATCTTTGAAAGGACCTATACACCCTCAGAGAAAAACGTCTCCAAGATCATTTCTCTGTTCCCTGAACTCAGGTATCTCCAGAATCTCACTATTGGTGATGTCTATTTTCTTAAAGACCACATGAATGAGTTACTCAGGTAAGAATGGATGAAGAGCTGTCGCTGTTAACTGGGGCAAACCTCTCTTTTTTTACTTAAGAGAGTATAATGGGCACAAATATCTGCAGACCACTGTACATTTTACAATGAATATGTAAGGATGACTTTGTTCCATGTCAACTGAATCAGGGCTCGTGTGACCACTCACAAAGCTGAGCAATCAAGTAGGGTAGATGGTATGGAGAGAGCTGCCATGGTAGAAGACTAGTATTGTGAGTCATATCCAGTGAGGTTTCCTCCACAGCAATTCTATCTGATCTAATGTGAAGGAATGGGAAAGAGAAGAGGCCACTGCCTAGGGAGGGCTCAGATCTGCACAGTTTCCCAGGTGAGCTCTGTGTTTATTAGGTCTGGGAGATCAGGCCCTTGCCTTCCCTAATTCCTAAACAGTATACATCTCTTTTGAGACAAAGACTGGGGTGGATGGTCAGGGGTAAAGAGTGGAGAGGTGAAGAGACTTACGACAGGGAATCAATGATACTTTAGAAAGCAGCTTGATATATAGTCATGGATTCCAATGTTCCTCTTGCTGTGTGCCCTCTTAGCCTAGTGGGTCTAAGCCTCTAGGTCTCTGTTTGTCACTGAAGACTAGAAAATGTAGCTGTGGAATGAGCCAGTCCCACCCTGAAGGTAATAACCTTGTGTCAAAATGGTATAGCTTGAGTAAGCCAATTCACAACAGGCTACACTGGATGCCATCCCATGATCACTCTGACCTCAGCCATGTGATCTCTCCCCAGGTGTCTGGTGGCTCCCTTGGTGTCCCTGACTATCACTCTCTGCCAGATCTCTCAGTCAGATTTGGAGTCATTTGCCCAGCGTTGGAACTATGGTCAGCTTAAACATCTGTGTTTGAAAGGTGTCTCTTTAACTGCATTGAATGTCACGCCTCTCAAATTTTTCTTAGAGAGTGTTGCAAACACTCTGCAGACTCTAGAATTAGAAGGCTGTAGGATGAGTGACTCTCACCTCAGTATCCTTCAGCCTGCCCTGACCCAATGCACCCAGCTCACTAGTTTCAATTTTTATGACAATAACATCTCCATGGATGCTCTGAAGGACCTTCTGCGTCACACTGTCAAACTGGGCCAGCTGACCATGGAACTGTACCCTGCTCCAGTAGAGGTCTATAATGAGTGGGGTTATGTTCAGGTAGAGACATTTTCTCAGCTTTGTGCTGAGCTCATGGACACACTCGTGGCTGTAAGGCAGCCCAAGTCAATCTGCTTTGGTACCTATTCCTGTTATGACTGCGACACACGCTGTATCTATGAAAAGAAGGCCACATTTTGTGAATGCTTGGAGTAACAACAGGAATATTTCTTCTGGGTACTAAGAAATGGTTGCCCAGGGACTGGTCTTTTCATCCAGAACACATCGTTTTGGACATTTGTCAGTGTGGTGCAAACAATGGTTCAAACTCCTGTCAGGACTGACTTCTTTGCTTCCTACATATGAAGATCCTGAGAACCTGATATTCTCTCTGTACTGTGCTTCGCAATTAATTGGTTCTCAAGATTATAGTCAGGACCGTTCTTCCACTGTACACAGGGATGGAGGGAGACTGTGTTGTCTACGCTTTTGTTCCATAAGGCCTCTCAATGTGTCATGAAGCTATTCTGACATTGCCATTTTTGCATCTGCCTGGTAGGTCATGTATGCAAAGCCAAAGATTGAAGAAGGTAGCTTTGGTGAATGAACTGCAGATTGTAATTCAGGCTGGTCAAGCTAGTAGGAGTTGTGGGGCATCATTGATAGCGGAAGCAGAAGAAAACAATGAAGAACAAAGAGATAACATAAAGCAAATATAAAGCTCAGCAACATTTTTAATCCTTTCTATTTCTAATGGTGTATTGTAGCTTAGACTGGCCTTGAATTCCTCATCCTCTTACCTCCACTTCTGGAGGTCATTAACAGATACTTCAAAGGTCAGCTTGTAGACCACCTGACCTTGAGGCCCTGTTCTTCAGGCTCTCAACCTCTGGTCAGCCTCCTGCCCATTAATGGTTACAGGAGATGGACAGAAATTCCTGTTCTCTCTAAAAGAATTGGCAGTCCCTAGGAACTGCAGAATAGATGTGGCTGAGTCTAGCCACTGTGTTCCCTTGTGTCTGTATAATCAGGTATCAATAAAGAATGTGCCAAACCTTTTGGCTTTTTTTCTTTGTTAGATTTATTTACAAAAATATTGGTAGCCAAGATTGCTCAATGGTCAAAGGATACTTGGAGCAATATTGGAATAATAAAGGAGGGGTAGGGCTGATTCTCCCAGTGTTGACCTCTGGTGTTCACAGTTGGGTAATGGCAGGAATGTTGTGTTGTGTGTACAGACACGAAATAAACTGAAATGATCTCATGATTAAATATTGTGAATGGATGTTGACTTAAAACATACATGTGAAAACCCTTTACTAATTTTTGCTTTATATTATAATTAGACATTTCCCCCTTCCATTTCTCAAAACTCTCCCATATGCCCATCACTGGCATCTTTAAAAGTGCCTGTACTTATATGTACATATATAAATATTTGTATATCCCAGTCCATCTTTATAGTGTCAATTAAATGTATGGTTTCAGGCCACCTATTACATTCTGGACACAAGTTCAAATCTGAATAGAAGGCTGGAGGGAGAGCTGAGAAGTTCAAAAAAAGCACTTGTTCTTTCAAAAGACTAGTAACCTTGTGGTGTCTCACAAACCTCTATAACTCCAGTTCCAAGTGACCAGACACCTCCTGTGACCTCCACAGGCACTGCATGCACTTGGTGCCCAGACACAAAATGGATATTTAAAATAAGAAGTCAGAAGAAACCTAGACAGTTTGGACTTGGGTTTAGTTTCCAGAACCCAGGTCAGATACTTCAGAAATACTGTGTCTCCAGTTCCAGGGTATCTGAAGCTTCTAGCCTTCTTGGCATCTGTCCTTTGGTGCTATATCTACTCACCCTGAGGACACACACATTGCTGTATTATTTTAACTTATAAAATTAAGTCTATGAATAGCCTAGTAAGATCACCAGTGGAAGGGGAAGCCCTTGGACCTGCTAAGACAACCCTCAGTGAACACCCATAAAGAAGGGGTCGGGGAAGGGTTAGGGGGATGTTGGCCCAGAAACCAGGAAAGGGAATAACATTTGAAATGTAAATAAATACTCAAGTTAATAAAAAAAAATTAAGTCTAAGAAAACCTGAATATAAGAGGCTACCAGCATAGCAGAGTCTCAGACACTATACACTTATTTAAAAAAGAATACTCGCTAGGAACTTATACATTATTTACAGCACAACAGCTGTCAGAAGCCAATGGCTACAGGCAGACATGCTCTCTGAAAGGTAACACATTTTAACACTTGCCAGATAGTTTTATCAGTTGGACATATTTGAAACTAGTTATAGTTTTCTCTAAGGTGTGTTGTGCAGATTTCACTGCAAATTACTGAAGAATCAAAGGTAGGATAAAGGTTATTTTGACCAAGAAACTGGAGGAATCTGGGTTAAATTTAAGTAGAATTTACCAGTGAAGATCGGTTAACTACAGCCCAGCATGTTTCAGGAAGTCCAGTGGGTCTCAAATGCAATCAGGTATAGTTGTTGGCCTTTCTGGGATAGTTCACATGGAGAGAGACAATGACATCTAACCAGGTCTTCATGGCAAGCTCTCACTTGGGAGCCTACCTTCCTGTAATGCTGACGTTCTAAAGGATAATAGAATGACTAAGTAGAGCTTGGTCATGAGAATATTCCCATCAGAGGAGATCATGTCCTCCTTGTCCACATCTGTTTCATCTCTACCAGATCCAGCTTGGGCTGGAGACCCTGGATCTGAGCCATAGAGCATCTCTACTCAGCTGATTGTAGCTGCTGGTCTTGCTCTTCATGCAAAAATTATTTGTGAAACATGATCCCATAGAGGCCAGGCAGTCCTTTCCCCTCCCAAATTTTGATACTGTGGCCCAGTATCAGCCATCTGTGCTCATGGGCTGGGACATGAATGGGCTCTTATCTTCCGTCTTGTCCCTAGTTCTTGGCACCTCTGGATGACACATTTGATGCAATCAATTCCTGGACTATTTAGGACCTCTGGAAGATGAGCTGGGTGTGGCTCAGGAAACTGGTCATAACTGGAAGCCATTTTAGAAAAGGTGTGTGGAGTCTAAAGGCTCTTATATATTGTGACACAGATGAGTCATGGTGTACATAACTGAAATTCCTGCACTTGGGAGTGAAAGCCAGCAAGATCCTGAAGTTCAAGGTCAGCTTCTGTTACAGTGTTAATTGATAGCTTTAGAAACTTGATAGCCTGTCTTATATCAAAACTGTACAAACAAAATCAAGCAGTTACATAAATAAAAATAAATATCAGAGAAGGGAATGGAGAATGTCAGAATCCTAGAGCCTAGAGTCACTGCTGAAATTCCTGGAGATTTTCTTACCCCAAGCAGTCATCACTGAGTCTACCTACAGAAAATTTGCAGGGATGATACCATGCTAAAGGTGACACAAAATTATTGATGCTTGTCTTATCCAATGTGAATGTTTCAGACCTTGTTTGTGGGCCAGTCTTGGTGATACACTATGATGTTAAGGAAAGTGTCACTTATTGGAAGCCAGCATTGTTCACAACATGAGTTAGAAGCTAGTTCTGGAGGCATGTCCAGTCCCTACTCATGAAAGCAGAAATAACCTATTACTACAGGCTCATGCCTTATAACCAAACTCTAAGGCAGGTTCCTTTATATTTGCCACTAGTCTGTCTACTCCAAGAATCCCTGAGCAGCCTGTACTACAGAGTAACATCAACATGGATACAGGACTGAATATACATATATATTACTAATATACAAATAATTACTAAAGAAATTATGAAAGGACTTGGGATATGGTTCAGTGGGGAATTGCTTACCTTAACCATGCATGTGTCACCATAGAAAATAAGATTATAAAAATTTTGTAAATAAAGACTAGAGAGGTGTCTCAGCAGTTAAGGTCACTGGATACTCTTCCAGAGGACTGGGGTTCAATTCCAAGGACTGACACGTTGGCTCAAATTCCTGTCACTCCCAGTCCTGGAAGTCCAGCGCCTTCTTCTGGCTTCCATAAGCACCAGCTTGTATGCTGGGTTCACAGCCATACATGCAGCAAAAATACTCATAACACATAAAATGAATACACTTTTAAAAATATTAAATCATTTGTGCACCTTTAATCACAAGATAATACCAATCTTCTATAGATAAAGAAAACACTGCTTTATTTAGACTTAGTGCACCCTTATAATATTTAGTTATTCATTAAATTTATGTGGGGATAGCTTCGTTTATCCCGTGTTTTAAAGATTTGCTCTTATTATTTTTAGTAACATGTTTGTGGTTGTGTTTAGAAAGGTTCACAGGGACAAAGGTGACCACAAAGGCCAGAGGAGTTGGATCCCTTTAGATCTAGTTGTGTTGAGATGGTTGTGTCCTACCTGAAATTGATTCTGGGAATTGAACCCAGGTCCTCTGAAAGAGCAGTTTGTACTCTAAAGACCTGAGCTGTCATCTCTCCAGCCCACAGATATTTGGGAAGACTGGATCTCATTACATAGATATGAACTAGCCTGGAAGCCACTATGTAGACCAGGATGGCCCTTAATGCACAGAGATCAGACTTCTTCAGTCTCTGGAACATTACAATGAAAGTGGTGCACAGCCATGCTTGGCTAAGTACTTGTTTGTTTTAATGTTTTTGCTTGTCCAGAAGTGATTATACCTTTTCTGCTTCCTGTTGATCCAGATAAGTGTGAGCTATCATCCTGTCTCAAATCCCATTCTGTTTTTGAAACAGAGTCTTACTATATAGCTTTGGGTGTCCTGAAACTTTTTATGTAGATCTGGCCTCAAACTCAGAAATGAGTTTTTCTGCTTCCCAGATGTTGGCATTAAAGGTGTGTGGCTCTATGCCTGGCTCAGATATCATTCTTTATTTATTTCCTTTCCTCCACTCAGTTGTGCTGGGTTATCTTTTCTAGAACATCCTCTTCTGACAGAGAGACGAGGACCCTGCCTTGCTTTATTATACGGCTTTTTGTTACAGTCTAGGCTGACTTCAGACTTGCTAGATGGCCAACGATGACCTTGAACTTCTGATCCTCATGCCTCAAACTCCTTTTTTAATTAATTGTTTTATTTATTCACTTCCCAAATGCTGTGCACCTTCAGGTCTCCCCTCAAAGAGTTATTCACCCAATCCCCTCTCCCCTTCCCCTCTGAGAGGGTACCACCCCCCCACACACACCCCCAGAGGAATTTTCCTGCCCTGGAAGTCTCTACAGGATTAGTCTCATCCTTTTCCACTGAAGTCAGACAAGGCAGTCCTTTGCTACATGTGTGTCAGGGGGTCACAGATCCTCCCTTGTATACTCTTTGATTGATGGCTTAATCACCCACATTGAGTCCTGAGAGCCTTTCATATCCCAAGTCTCTGAAACTTTCTAGAGGTTCCCCACCCCACCCGCACCCCAGCAGCTGCATATTTCTATTAATTCTCCTGGCCCTCTGAACTTCTCTCCTGTCTCCCGCATAGCTGATTCTGCTCCCTCTTTTATCTCCCCTCTCCCACCCAGATTCCTCCCTATCTCTGCCCTCCATGATTATTTTGTTCCCCCTTATAAGTGGGATTGAAGCATCCTCACTTGGGCCTTCCCTCTTGTTTAACTTCTTAGGGTCTGTGGGTTATATCATGAGTGTTCTGTACTTTTTGGCTTATATCTACTTATCAATGAGTATATACCATGCATGTGCTTTTAGATTTGGGTTACCTCACTCAGGATATTTTCTAGTTTCATCCATTTGCCTGCAAATTTCATGATGTCCTTGATTTTTTTTTATAGCTGAATAGTATTCCATTGTGTAAATGAACCACAGTTTTTGTATCCTTCCTTCAGTTGAGGGATATCTATGTTGCTTCCAGTCTCTGGCTATTATGAACAAGGCTGCTATGAACATAGAGCACCTGTTCTTGTGGTATTTTCTGGGTATATGCCCAGCAGCAGTATAGCTGTGTCTTCAGGTAGAACTATTTCCAGTGTTCTGAGTAACCACCAGATTGATTTCCAGAGTGGTTGTACCAATGTGTGTCAGGACAAGGTAATAACTAGTAGGTGATCTTCCTGAGATAGTCTGCTTTGGATTATAATCTGCGATAGATTTGCTCCTATATGCAAGGCCCAGGAGAACGTCATTTTAGGAAAGATTCCTGCTATTAATATGCTTTTCCTATTATTATGAAACATATATAACAATTGCTAGGTATTAACCCACCCCTTTTGAGCAGATCTCTGCAGATTTACAAAGAAGTCTTTTTTTTTTTTTTTTTGGTTCTTTTTTTCGGAGCTGGGGACCGAACCCAGGGCCTTGCGCTTCCTAGGCAAGCGCTCTGCCACTGAGCCAAATCCCCAACCCCTACAAAGAAGTCTTATAATGATGCTATATAGACAAATAGATGACTTTTTAATTCTTAATGATGATCCTATAAGAATTACTAAAATTATATCAGTGATTATTAAGCTTGTTTATAGTGGGACTGCTATTAGATCCTTTTCTGGTAGTCAAAACTTCCATGAGAGCTCTGTCAGACTCCCACGTGCCACCAGTTAATTGCCTCTTAGATAGTGAGCAGACTTTCTCCTACTTAGAGCACATTCCAAAAGGTTGAAAACAATTAACCAAAGGCCTTAAAAAGGAGCTAATGGCTTATTATAGGTGCTAGGACAGAAGATAAAATATTGACTGGGTTTATCGATACAAAACTTCACTAATAACTTAGTTATGGTTTTAACTGTCAGTGAGCCTGTGGAGCTGTGACAGGTGATGGATGTTTAGCCAGATAATTACTCCTAATGGATATACATGTAAACATTCTCTGTTGTAAATTTCTCTTTCATTTATAATTTGATTTTATGTGTGAACTTGTGATGAATTTTTCTAAAGAATTGTTCATTTATTTTATGTATTCGAGTGCACAGTCATTGTCTTCAGACACCAGGAGAGGGCATCAGATCCCATTACAGATGGTTGTGAGCTACCATGTGGTTGCTGGGAATTGAACTCAGAACCTCTAAAAGAGCAGTCAATGCTCTTAATCACTGAACTAACTCTCCAGCCCCCACGATGAACTTTTTAACATGTGATCGTGTATTCTGAAAGATACATAATACCGAGGACAGAGAGACAAGAAGAATTTTTCCCTTGCCCCATTTAGTATCTTTCTGCTTTACCCTTTTCTTAGATAGCTTTCATAGGAACCTTTTTACAACTTAGTAATGAATGCTATAATCACTTTTTAAAGTGTCCCTTTTTCTTCTTGAAACTTCTACTCGCAGGCTGAAAGTTAGAGCCTCACAGTTCCTGCTGTCAGGCTACAGGTGTCAATCGCCTAAGCCAGCAGCTTTTTACCCTCAGAATGAACAGGTAAGTTTTTAGGACTTTTCAGAAGTTATCATCAGCATTTAGGTACAGTTAGAAAGTTAGAAAGTCCAGAGACCCTCAGACTTTAAAGCCACACCAGAGTCCTACTCCATGCCTTGTCTCTACCCTCTCCAGGGCAGAAGGCTCCCAGAAAGTGTGTAATCCCACCAGTTATAGAGGAGGGTCCCCTTTTCCCATATCTTTGCCACCATGTGTTTCACTTGAGTTTTTTATTTTGTTCATGCCGATTAGTATAAGGTGAAAACTCAGAGTTGTTTTGATTTGCATTTCCCTGATGACTAAGGATGTTGAACTTTTAAGTACTTCTCAGCCAATAGTGGAGATTACACTATTGAAAATTCTGTTTAGCTCTGTACTCCATTTTTTAATTGGGCTATTTAGTTTTTTGGAGTCGAACTTCTTGTGTTCTTAATATATTTTGGATATTAGCCCTATATTGGATGCAAAGTTAGTGAAGACATTTTCTCAATCTGTAGGTTACCCTTTTGTCCTGTTGACAGTGCCCTCTGCCTTACAGAAGTTTTTCAGTTTCAAGTGGTCCCATTTATCAATTGTTGATCTTAGAGACTGAGCCATTTGGTGTTCCGTTAGGAAAATTTCCCCTGTGCCAATGCATTTGAGGCTAATTCTCATTTTCTCTTCTATTAGATTCAGAGTATCTTGTTTTATGTTGAGATCCTTGATTCACTTGTACATGAGCTTTGTGCAGGGTGATAAATATGGATCAATTTGCATTCTTCTACAAGCAGACCACCAGTTAGATCAGCACTGTTTATTGAAGATGCTTTTTATCCCCACTGTATCATTTTGGTTTCTTTGTCAAAGATCAAGTGTCTGTCTGCAGGACTTTGTGGGGGTCCCAGATGGCAGATGACTTTGTGAGATCCCATTGGGGCAGGGGCCTCACCTGTGTCCTTAGCTAGGTCAGACCTCCAGGAAGACAGGCAAGCAATGGAGTTGGGGGGTGGGCTGGCACACCCATCTGTCATGGGTACAGTTGGAGTTGCAATCTGGAAGGGCAATCATGCTTCAAACTCTTGAGTTCTGGTATGACAGGTATATCCCAATATGTCTAATTCATGTAATGCTGGAGAGAGGGTCAAGGGTTTGTGATTTTTCCAACTGTGTTATAATTCCACAGCCCCTCCCTAACATTAATGGATATAAGTCATCCTCCTGACTTACATAGCCTTCTCTGTGGCCAACTGAGCAGATGACCAGCAGCATCCAACTCAGTTCTTTTTTTTTTTTTAAGATTTATTTATTAATTATGTATAGAGTTCTGCCTGCACATACACTTACTCACCAGAAGCAGGCATCAGATCCCATTACAGATGGTTGTGAGTCACCATGTGGTTGCTGGGATTTGAACTCAGGACCTCTGGAAGAACAGTCAGTGCTCTTAACCTCTGAGCCATCTCTCCAGCCCCCCAACTCAGTTCTTTATGCCAGTATATATTTCACAGTTGTGGCAAGATGATTGTGACAAGGTTTTCTAAGGATATCTTCAGGAGATTTTGTGTGCATGTCTGTTGTCAGGGACAGAGTAACACCAGCCTGACTTCCATTCAGAATCATGTGGGTCACAAGTGAATAAAACTCAGTCAGATGTGTTGGCTTACAATAGTCATCTGACTAGGAGAAAGGCGGAAGCAGGAGGGAAAATAATTAGAATTCCAAATCCACCTAAGCTATAGAGCACGACCCTGTCTTAAATGTGAATCCAAAAGTAAGTCCACAAATAGCAGCTAAATATATGAAATAAAACTCGGTGCATACTCCATGAACATTGACTGGGGGAAGGGCCTCATCTGCTTTTGCTTAGACCAGAAAAGTCTGATTCTGAAACACTAGGATGGCTCTGTGGGAGAGAGTGCCATACAAGCTCACAAATCTTGGTATAATCCATGGAATCTCATGTGGAAAGAGAAACCGAGCCTCAGAAGTCATCTTCTGAAGCTAGGTATGGTGGCAAGTGTGTTTAATCCCAGCACAAAGGAGGTAGAAGCATGTGGAGTTTTGTGCATTTGAGGATAACCTGGTGTACATAGTGAGTTCCAGAATAGCCAGAGCTTTGTAGTAATACCCTATCTGAGAGAGAGAGAGAGAGAGAGAGAGAGAGAGAGAGAGAGAGAGAGAGAGGGACAGAGACAGAGAGAGAGACAGAGACAGAGACAGAGAGATCTGTTCTCCACATGTTACCATGACACAGAAGGTCACACATGCATACACAGACAGACAGACACACAAACACACACACACACATTCAATGATAGTAAATAAAAGAAAAAGGCACATCCTGAAAACATAGCTATGAAGCTTTAGTTTCCTGAGGGTCTTAAAATGGCAGAGACTGGGAAGAGTTTTCTGCAGTTGATGGGGACATTTCTTCTCAAGAGTAGAGAACTGAACCCTACACCCCAAAGGCACTTGAAGCCTTCCTTCCATATAGAAAATAAATCTGGAATCAATGCATTCCCCCAAGCAGGAAAAGTATTTATAATTGAGAGGAACCACAGCCCTCAACCATAAAAACACATAATCCTCCAACTTTATCCTCTGCTGTAGAAATCACACATATGTACCAGCCCACCTGCTATTGGCTTTTGTAGACTTTGGTGTGGTAAAACCATCAAAGGAGCTTCATTTTTTAATCTATGAATTTATTTTTATTTTTAAAATATTTTATTTTTATTTCTCTTTAAGAGTATGTGTGTGTGTGTGTGTGTGTGTGTGTGTGTGTGTGTGTGTGTGTATGGGCTCACAGAGACTGGAAGAAATATCAGAAGACACTTGCTGCAGATGTTTGTGAAGCACTCTTAACTTCTGAATTATGTGTACAATAGAATTGCTGTAGCTTTTGACTCGGATCTCATGAAGCTAAAATGTATAAAATTTCCAAGAGCAGGAAATGTTGGGTCTTTGTTTATTCTGAAAGATTCAAGAGGAGAAAGAGACAGAGAGGAGGAGATAGAAGAATGTGAAAACACAGTAAGCACTAGGCACAAGTGGAAGTTGGTCATTGAACTCACTCAGAAACTAATGGATGCAACACATTCTCATGCAAAAGTGTTTTATTGAGACCTATAGAAAATTGTAATACTAAGGATAGTTGGGGGGGAAATATAGCTTCAGGGCCTCCTCAAGCAAGAAAAAGGCAGATCATAGCTGAATACTGAGAATACTGTATGCTCAACACCAGTTCGTAGTTCAGTAAATCTTTCAGTTCAAGAAAAAATATATATCCATAATTACAAATCTTTATGGAAAGTAGACACCCCAAAGATAGAGGCCAACCAGAGGCAGAGACCTAGAGTCCCCCTCATCCAGTCCGTTTTGTTCTTTGTAATGTCTTCTCACTTTGTCCCCTTCCCTGTGTTTATGATTTCTCATACACTGATTGTGCGGAGATGAAATCTACAGTTCTCAGATCTCTTTTGCTGTTCAAGGGTGGGTCTTTACTATTGACCTTAGGCAGAAGATGAGTCCCTGGTTCTCCATGTCAAAGCTTCTCCCTCTAATCTCCTTTCCCTGGTACATCAAAAAATGCTTGAATATACATGTTCTGTGTCTCTAATGAGTCACTTGAATTCTGGCTTTCATTTCTCAGAGCCCACTAGTGACCTCTCCTGATTTATTGCCAACAGAAACAATGTGGCCTCCAGGTTATAACCACAGAATCCATGACAATGTAGATATCTCTTACTAAGAAAGTAGTCTTCCTTTCTATGAGTGAAACTTTCTAAGGTTTCTATGAGTGTTTCTCCACTCTGCACTTCTATGAGCTCAGAACAATGTTGTGCAAATCATCTGGCAGGACATCACCAATGTCATAAGGAGATTCTGAAGGTTTTTCATCTGGCCCAGGCCAGGAACTAGCAATGCAAGTGTTTCTGGGTCCCAACATACGTTTATTTCCAATCCTGGATTGAGCCTGGCTCAAATACTCCCAATACATCCAGTGGATAATAGACAGGGATAGCCCTAAATGTCAGCTTCTGACAGATCACCTGTATCACATCTGCTAGGCCCACTGATAGAAATATTTCAGGTGTTTACAAAGATGGATGCACTTGAGGAAATCATAAACATAGCTAGGGCTTCTTTCTTTCCTTGCAAGGGATGACAAACCACTGATTGAGTCTTCCCCATGACATCTGAAGAGCAGACACCATTGTCTTTTACAGTCCATGTGTTCTATAAATTATGTTGGACCTCTAGCAAATTGATCACTTATAGTTTCCAGTTCCTGCAGGTCAAATAGAAAGGAGATTCAGATGGCAGGACTAAATTTATAATCTGTTTTAATCTCATCTCTCAACTTCATTCTATTACTTGAAACCACTCTGTTTCTATTTCTAAATGCTGTTGAAGAGGCAGGAACAAACTCATTGCATATTGACTGTGTCTGTTTCATCTGTGCTACACACACACTGATATTTTCTATTTTCTAACTTCTCCAAGATAGTGGCATCAGAACCTCCTGATTCAATTTGGACCACATTGTGAATACCATATTCACTTCCCTCCATCCACACACTTCCCTTCATCTACCTTGGTATCACTTACCTAGGTCGAAACTTTTGTGTCATCAGCAAATCTAGGCCATCTGGCAGAGCCTTCAAGGTCTCCAGGTGGGGAGACTCCATCATGGCTTCCACAGGAAGATATGGGAAAGGCCAGAGTACCACCATTGCCATAGGGATGTGTAGATTTGCTGTCTGTAAGCAGGTGAGGGTAGATGACAGACAAGACTAGAGCCTGTGATTAGACAATAGAAAAGAAGAGTGAGCTAATGGTTTTTGAAAGGTGAGAGAGATAGGTGAGAAGTGAGAAATAAAATAGAGGAAGAGAAGGGCGACCCAGATCCATGTGGTGTTAAATAGCCATAGATAGCTATGAGTATCATATAAGGGATGGCTTATTGTAGGATAATTTATTCAATATAAGTGGGTGACTTAAACGTTAATATCAGTTGACTTTGAATTCTTTGGGCGTTTTGTGGGTTGAGAATTTGCTGATATAAATCTGACTGATAAGTTACAAGCCTCTAGAGTTTTGATTTTACTGGGTTATAGAGATTTGTGACAGCTAACTGAGAGAAGGGCAGTTGCTACATGGGGTGAGCCACAGAGGTGGTGAGACTGCTGCTGGGGACAGAGAGTAGCCAGCGCAAGTGTGGGATGGTGCACTCTTTTTTTTTTTTTTATTATTAATTAGCAAAACAGAGACGTTAGGTTGTTTGTTGGTGAATACATCCCTGAAGAGTGGTGGGAAGAACTCCATGGGCAGGTCCTGCAGAACAGACCTCACTGAGTCTTCATTTCTCAGCAGACTTCTCACCAGCAGCCTGAGTGTGACTACTCACAGCCTACCCACAGGATGGCTTACTAGCTCATCCTGACCTTCATGTAGGCAGATGCTATGGAAACTTCCAAAGGAAGAAATCCTTTAAAGCAAACATACTTTTAGAAAGCCTCCTTCTCCCTTCATTGCCGAAAACTACACTGGACTCGTCACTGCTCTGGCAATGATAGAAACCTTGTTTTATCCCACTACTTACTGTCAAAGCCACAGGTTCCTCATGAACCTTCTGCAGAGTTAATAAGCACCCACTTAAACTGACCTTCCTTGTTATTCTGCCTAATCAAAGCCACTGGTCTCCCATACCCTACTCCACTGGGAAGTAGGTAAAGCAGATTCCATCTCTAATTATGTCTCATGGCCCTTCCAAAAGCATTAGGTGAAGGAGTCATGCTCAGTTCTAACCTGCTTTTTAGGATATTGAGGACTGAGAACTGTAAATTTGATTCTGTTCTAGGTTATGCAGCCAACTGCCCTTGGTTAATAAGCCTATAATCATTTTGTACTTTTAAAATGTTAAGTTAAATCCTGAGGTGTTGGTCAGAGATGGGTGCACCCCTGAGTCCTTGAATGTTGCATCCTCTCTATAAAAAGCACAAGGTCATCCAACCTCTGGTCTCAGAACTGAAAGGATGGAGCAAATGGATCAGTGTTTTATGACCCTTAGCTATATTTAAAGGTGGTCGCTAGATCTTGGCTAAATTAGATTTGCTCCTTCACAATAGCCACACCAACCAACAAACAAAGAAATAAAAAATATTAAGATGAAATGAGAGACTGGCTAGGCTGGGCGAGATGGGGCATCCTGATGGGGTGAGTGACTTACCTGATCTAAACATTGCTTGCTGGTCTTTCAACCCCAGCAAGGACAGAAAGTCACCCCAGCTCCAAAGTTCAGAGTGTGTAGTCTAGCCAGTCTAACCCTTATAGCCACTTTTCCCCTCAGATGTTCCCTTCATAGCCCCACCTCTCAGACACTGAAAGGTAAAAGTTTTAAAGTTGCTCCCCTAGACACAAAGTTTAGAGCAGAAGAAACAGGTTAGGCCTCAAAATTGTACGTTCCAGGAAGCCTCTCCTAGGGCTATAGAATAGGTAATTACATCTGCTGGTTCAAGCAGCTTCTCCTAGGAACTAGCGGACCATAAAGTTAAACAATCTTGAGAAGCAGGAAGCAGCTTCTCCTAGGAAACAATCTTGAGAAACAGAGTTTCTCCTTGTGATTTTTTACTGGTATTCTTCACACTTTCCAATGACGCCATCCCTGCCCCCTCGGGTTGTGGTTTCTCCCTTTATATACCCTTTCTCCCAGCCTCTCGGGGTCGACTCCACTGCCCCTGCGTGAGATTCGAGTCTTGACCCCAGTGCACTGGTTCCTATCGATAAACCTCATGTGATTACAACAAGGACGGTCTTGTGTGAGTTCTTGGGGGGTTGTGTCATCCCGAGACTTGAGTGAGGGTCTCCCCGCTCCGGGGGGGGTCTTTCAACACAAGTAACCACCAGATTAGATAATGAAATCTCCACCTATTTAATCCTATTTGGGATTTTGCATCTGTGGCTTGAATGAATCATCTTAATATGAGAAAGTATAAAATCTGAGATTAGGGTCCAGGTCCCGGGCCCATCCATGGTACTTCTCAGACTCTGAGATCCAGGATTCATTGTCTTTTTTTTTTTTTTTTTTTTTTTTTTTTGGTTCTTTTTTTCCGGAACTGGGGACCGAACCCAGGGCCTTGCGCTTCCTAGGCAAGCGCTCTACCACTGAGCTAAATCCCAACCCCCAGGATTCATTGTCTTATTTACAATATTTTTGAAGTTGTTTGTTTGTTTCCAGTTAAGGTCTCACACTATAGTTCAGGCCTATCTGGAACTCATATTGCATTCTGCACTGACCGGTATGTCTCAGTAATATTCCTATCTCATTAGATAATATGTATGTAACAAGGTGTGTCCAACTTGATGAGATTTTCCACTCAGGAAAGAGAATGAATTGAGACCACTGTGAAGACATTTTGTTAGTCTTTATACTTTTCTGTCTTGTATGTCTGTACATTCTTTTCAAACTTTCATTTTTTTTTCTAACTTACTGTCTGTGTTTGTTTGTTTGACTTTGTTTTGTTTCAGAGACAGGATCTTTCTGTGTAGCCCTGGATAGGAGTTGATGACCCGAAGTCAAGTGTGCTTGGAATGTTTGTTACTGGCCACCTTCCCCAAGGAATTCACGTTGGTGTCAAAAAGCCAGTGGCCTACAGATGCCGGGAAGGAAGGGATCTGAAGTCCTAGAGGGGAAGACTCTTTCTGCTGTCCTCTTCCAGTTTCTCCTGATTGGCAGTAGAACTAAAGGGTTGAATCTTAACCTGGCCCCATCCAAACTTATAGGATGAACTACAATGGAGAGTACAGCACACTGTATCCCTACATAATTTTATATGTGCTTGAGACTTCTGGTGGCCAAGGTTGGGGCTGTGGGTTTTTAGAGACTGAACTGCTGTGAGAGGAAGATGCTGGATTTATACCACATTCCCCAGACTGTATAAGATGCCTAGGGACCAATAAAGATGAACCCCCGGGAAATTTCTGTTGTTTTCTAGCTTAAAATTTATGTTATGAGTGTGTGTGTGTGTGTGTGTGTGTGTGTGTGTGTGTGAGAGAGAGAGAGAGAGAGAGAGAGAGAGAGAGAGAGAGAGAGAATGAGAATATGTATGTGTGTACAAAATGCAAGCCTGCTAAAGCCCATCTTAGAGGTCAGAGGAAAGTCTTTGTGAGTCTCTTCTCTGCTTTCACTATGTGGGGATCCTGGGTCAAATCCAGGTACCGGGACTGACAGGAAGCAGTCCCTTATTTACCTTCTGAGCCATCTTGCTGGTCTTCTCTATGTTTTTTAAATGGAGTCCTTTCTTTGAAAATTGATCTAAAAGTCACTATGTACCCATGCTGACCCTAATTGTCGACTGCTCCTGCCTCTTCCCAGACTCGGCAGTACAGTGCCTGTGCCTGTGGGGAAGCCAAGGGGAAAAAAGGAGAGGCTCAGAATTCACTCACTACCTCAGTCAAACATGACTTTATTAATGCTGTCTTAGCTAGGGTTTGACTGCTATGAAGAGACACCATGACCAAGGCAACTCTTGTAAGGACAATATTTAATTGGGGCTGGCTTACAGGTTCAGAGGTTCAGTCTTTATCGTTAAGGTGGAAGTATTACAGCATCCAGGCAGGCATGGTGCAGGCATTGCTGAGAGTCTACATCTGCATCTGAAGGCTGCTAACAGAATGCTGGCTTCCAGGAAGCTAGAATGAGGACATTAGAGCCCAAGTCCACAGTGACTAACCTACTCCAACAGGGCCACACCTTCTAATAGTGTCACTCATTGGGCTGAGAATATACAAACCATCACACACGTTGCCTCAGATATCCGAATCACACAGCAGAGGGCTGTCTCTGTTTCTGAACTGAAAGGGCCCTCCTTTGCTCCACTGGCTGCTGTTGAATCTCCCAGGCCAGCTCCTCCTACTTCAAGTAGCTTCTGGAATTAAGAAACCTGATCCCTCAAATCCCTCTCCTGGGCTGGTTCAGCTCCCTGTTGGCAGCTTTCTCATGGCTCTGACATCTCCAATATCTTGGGGCCTCCAAGGCAACCTCAAGGTTATAGCTTCTTGTTCCAATGTCTGGAACCCACCCATGATCTTCTGAGCTCTTCCAGATGGCTGGTGTCACTTCTCCAGCTCTGCCCTCTGTAGCACTGTAAGCTCACATTGATCTACTCCATTGCTCCTTGCTGGGGTTAGAACATGGCATGACCTGTGAGGTCCGAGTTAAACCTCTTCCAGGACCACTTAAATGAAACTCACGAAAATGGTGATCGATGCAAAAGCAAGAGGAGTTTAATCATTCTGACAGGTCAGGGCCATACCACTTCAAGGGGAGACGACCCTGAGCAGACTCTAACAGGGAGTTATATACCTTGTAAACAATTGGGGCAGAATTTAATCAATTGGGGATGAATTTGCACAATGGTAAGTAGGCAGGGTACTATGCATATTTGGTGAGCAAAACAACTTTTATTTTATTTTATTTTATTTTATTTTATTTTATTTTTTTGTTCTTTTTTTTCTCGGAGCTGGGGACCGAATCCAGGGCCTTGAGCTTCCTAGGTAAGCGCTCTACCACTGAGCTAAATCCCCAGCCCCGCAAAACAACTTTTAGATCGACTCAGTGTACCATTCAAGACTTTGGAGGGGGGTGTTGGTTGGAAGCTACAGGTAGCTTTGTGTGACAGTTTGACTTGCAGCTGTTCCAGGAACCAAACAAACTTTTTTTTCTTCCTGGAAGGGAGGGGTCCTTGTGCTCAGAGGTTTGTGGTGGAAATTTTCCCACTGGCTCCAGATTGGTCCCAACTCTGGCTCCTTCAGCCTTCTTGTTCTATCACATTATTACCAGCCTTCTGTTTCCCAACTCCTTCACTTTGTAAGCTTGGCTGTCTTGGAACATGCACCATAGGCTGACTTTGAACTCAGAGATCTGCATGCCTGTTTCCTAAACACTGGGATTAAAGGTGTGGTCCACCAAGCCTGGATTTAAATTTTCCCTTCATCTAGAACTTGCTTTGTTCTAGGCTAGCCTTGAACTCAGATATCTACTTGTCTTTGCCTCCTGGGATTAAAGCCTTATACTACCATGCTTGGATTTAAATTTAGTTGGGTGGGGTCATGACCCAAGGACACTGCTCCCTTAATTCAATTTAACATCCTTGAACACAGGATTCAGCTCCATTTCACTTCCTGGTGCAGTTTTAATACTCCAAGCATATATTTTTATATTTTTCCTTTCTCAGCTTGCTATACTTGTCTAAAATGCTCTTCATAAGCCTTAATCAGGAACGAAGTCTATGATGGGTGTTTTTGAGACTTCCTTTGTCAATGCAATTAATCTGAGTCTCTTCACCTTAGCCTCAGGCAGACTCTTCAGAAAAGGGCAAAAAGTAGCCACATTGTTCACAAAAAACAGTCTCTCGGCCATATATTGAAATTCTCCACTGAAACCTCTTGGGCTAGGTCTGCACAATTTAAATTATGCTCACTCAGTAACAAGTTTCATAGATGCAAGAAACCAAGCTGTAAGAACGAAGTTCGGGAATACAGGAGCAAGGTCTTTGTAGTCAGAGTGACCAGGCTTAATGGAAACTAGCCAAAACAAAAACAACTGTTCTTGGAAAGACCCCCCACCCCCACCCCCGACCTCACTGTGGCGAATCCTGAGAACAACCACAAGGTATCATCCTGACCCTGCCTGACCACCCAGTTCCTCCCCCCTTCTAAGAGACGTGCCAACTTAGCCCTTTCCCAGAGATTCTCCAAGGTCAGGTGCAGGGCTGGATGAGGAAAGTAACTAATTGAGCCAAGAACAACCCTTTGAACAGGCCAGCCGATACCTGACCAGATCCTTGTCCTGTGAACCACCAATGAGAATAGGCCAGCTAACCCTGTTGCTAAAGTCTGCCCTCTGTAGAATAAAAGTTGCGTGCTTTTTGGGTTCAGGGTTGCCTTTTCCCACGTGGATGAGCAACCCCATGTACGTGAATTAAAAACCTTCTACCCTCATGCTATTGCAGCGGTCACTTTGTCAATCTGTGCTCTGTGGGTGGCACTCCTGATGTAGGGCCACTTTGGGGTCTTACAACAGAATATCCCATCAAGCCCCATTGAAAGCATTCCAATGCTTTCCAAATCCAAAGTCCCCAAATCCACATTCTTCCAAACAAAAGCATGATCAGGCCTATCACAACGATACTTCAGTCCCTGGTACCAACTTGTGTTTTAGTTAGGGTTTCACTGCTGTGAAGAGACACCATGACCAAGGCAACTCTTGTAAGGACAATATTTAATTGGGGCTGGCTTCCAGGTTCAGAGGTTCAGTCTTTATCGTTAAGGTGGAAGTATTACAGCATCCAGGCAGGCATGGTGCAGGCAGAGCTGAGAGTCTACATCTGCATCTGAAGGCTGCTAGCAGAATGCTAGCTTCCAGGAAGCTAGAATGAGGACATTAGAGCCCAAGTCCACAGTGACTAACCTACTCCAACAGGGCCACACCTTCTAATAGTGTCACTCATTGGGCTGAGAATATACAAACCATCACACACGTTGCCTCAGATATCCGAATCACACAGCAGAGGGCTGTCTCTGTTTCTGAACTGAAAGGGCCCTCCTTTGCTCCACTGGCTGCTGTTAAATCTCCCAGGCCAGCTCCTCCTATTTCAAGCAACTTCTGGGATTAAGAGACCTGATCCCCCAAATTTCTCTCAGGCCATCTCTGTATAGAACCTGGGAAGAATTTTTGTTATTTAAAATACAGGGTTCGATCTTCAGGACTGGAAAACTAGAGCCAAAAACCTTGGAGAGACAGCAGAGCTGGTTGAGACCCAAAGCAGTCCTTAAAAGAATTTTTTTTCTCCTTTTTTCTTACATAGGGTCTCATTGTGTCCAGGCCCAGTCTGTGTTAACCATCTATAATCTCTCTCTCTCTCTCTCTCTCTCTCTCTCTCTCTCTCTCTCTCTCTCTGTCAGACACACACACACACACACACACACACACACACACACATGTAAAATAAATTCTAAATTTTAATGACCTTGAATAACTGATTCACTCACCTCTACCTTCCATGTCCAAATTACTCTGGAACTCACTAAATGGCCTGGGGTGATTTTTGTATTCATTCTAAATACTCAGATTCAGCTTCCAAATAATGAAAATATTGCATGTGATCTCTTTGTCTGCTGGAATATGAGGAAGTCATGAGCTAGGCTTAGATTCGAGAATATAACCACATACCCCAGAACTGGAAGATATCATTGTTAATTAGACATGTGAGTCCAAAGGTCCTTAATTCTGTCCGGAGAGGGCAGATTTGTGGTACAGGCCTGATACTGGGAGGGACAGGGATGAGGAACAGATGTACAAGGCAGTCTGGCTACAAAATGGTTCCTAGCCAGAGGGATTCATCAGGACCTACCTGGACAACAGCAACAAAAAGCCCTGGAGAAGCTACCAAAGGGAGGTCTGGAATCCTGGAGGCGTGAATAGGGGGAGGGGAGTACAGGATGAGCACATGTGAATCTCACAGTTCTGTTAAGCTGCTCTTCATCTTCAGTCAGTGGCCACAGGGAAGAATGACTCAATCCACCTTCAGGGAGCTTCTCACGATGGCAAACATCCCAAAATAGCCCACAGATATTTCTTCTTGATTTCTCGGATGATTGTTTTGAAGATCTGATGTTGAGCCAGCTTCAGTGTTGTACCAGAGAAGCCAAAGCAAGTTCTTGGCCAGCTTTGTGGACAGAGTTGATTACATGCTACTCTGGGTGGTTTCAAAAACAAAAACAGAAACAACCAGGCATGAGGTCTCATACATAGAATTCCAGTACTCAGGAGGCAGAGGCAGCTAAATTGCTCTGTTTATAGCCAACCTGATCTACAGAAAGAGTTTCCCCATAATCCAATTTATCAAGCCATACTAAGTCTCCAATAAAATAAGTGAATCACTGACAAAATTAATCAACTTCCTGATTAAATCAAATGGGTCCAGAAAGACAGCTCAATGATAAAGTTTTACTCTGTCAGAAGTGAAGTACTGAGGTCAACTTCAAACACACACACACACTCAAATACACATACAAAGGAAACATGGAAAGTGGAATAAACCACACACTAGAAAACGTTCATCCATCTGAGTATGTAAACACACACTGAACAATTCAATCAGTGGACTCTTCACTTTCTAATTTATTATTTTGAGTTCACACAAATAACTATAATTCAATCAATCTACCACAACATCAAGTTCCAGTTGATGGAATCTTGTGCTTGGGGGTGGAGCTAGATAGGGTGGGTGTGAGGGGGAAAAAAAGGATAAAAGGGTTAGAGGAGACTTAAAAGACACTCAGAGTCCTGAGGTCTACAGTCTCTGCCTGGCCCTGCTGGGAAGAGGAGCCCTGTCACCAGTCTCGTGATCACGTAAGTCACTCATCAATCTCCTCCATCAGGAGGCCTTTGATAGTCTGGACAGATATATTTCCAACTCAACTATATTTCAAGATGCTGGATTTAGAATAAAATAGGGCAAATTCTGATTTCTCTCGCTCTTTCAATAATGATGATGATTTGCTTTCATTAGGTTGGGTGTTAATGAGAAATCCGTGTTGGACAGGAACTTTTTTTAAAGATTTATTTATTTATTATACATAAGTACACTGTAGTTGTCTTCAGATCCCTTTACAGATGGTTGTGAGCCACCATGCGGTTGCTGGGATTTGAAGTCAGGACCTCTGGAAGAGCAGTCAGTGCTCTTAACCGCTGAACCAGCTCTCCAGGCCCCTGGAATTTTCATGTTAATAAGTTCATTTGAGAAGTTTTGGGACAGTGTCCCATAAGGAAAGGCTAGTCTTGAACTCCAGATTCTTCTGGCTCTATACAGCCTCCTAGGTTCATTCTGGAATTCAAGACAGGATCTGCTTATAGTTTAAACCCTTTGGAATCACTTCAATTATGTTTCATAGATGAAGGCTTTGCAGTTGTTTGAACTGAAATTTCCTCTTGACTGTAGCTTACAAATAGCTGTGGAAACTACTAATGGTTTTGTAATACAAGCCACGTGTCTCAGCTGCTCTGAACACTAGAGCTTTAGTAATGTGTTACTTTCGCCTTGATTGTTTGACATGCTGTTGTTTAAGACTGAAATTAAAAAACAAAACAAAGCAAAAAACATGTAGAGGGGATTCAGGCATTCAGGCAGGACATACCAGAATCACTTGGGAACTAAAATTATGGTCCTGAGCACAGACAATCCCAGATCCAGGCTGGACACAGCTGCATAAAGATTTCTTGACTCTACATTAAATTAAAAAGCAAAAAAAAAACAAAAAAACAAAAAAAGCAAATAGATGATCTATAAAAGTGGCTCAGTATTAGAACACTGATACTTTGGGATCAAACCCTGAGGTGGTTTATATATGCTTAGCCCAGGGAGTAGCATTATTAGAAGATGTGGCTTTGTCCCTCCTCCTAACCACATGGGAGGTCTTCAAATGAAAATGTAGAACTCTCTACTTCTCCTGCTCCATGCCTGCCTGGACATTGCCATGCTCCCATAAATCAGACCAAATTAAATGTCGTTTTGATTAGAGTTGCCTTGGTCATGGTTTCTATTCACAGCAGTAAAACCCTAAGGCCCTAAATTGCTACCAGGGAATAAGGTATTGCTATGATGGGCCTGACCATGCTTTTGTTTGAAAGAGTGTGGATTTTGGGACTGTGGATTTGGAAAGTCATGGAATGCTTTAATGGGCTAGCCTAGTAAGGTATAAAAGACTTTGTTACTGAGAGTTATTTTAACTGTACAGACCCTGGCATAAGAGGTTTCAGTGGAGGAGAATTTCAGAATGTGGCCTAGAGACCATTTTTGTGGTAATTTATGTGAAGAATGTGGCTGTCCTTTGCCTTTGTCTGAGGAGTCTGTCTGAGGCGAAGGCTAAGGTGAAGAGAATCGATTGATTGCATAGACTTTGTCCACTGGCTTGCTCTCATGAAGAACATTTTTATCAAGTATAGCAAGTTTAGAAAGGAAAAACAAAATATATAGTTTCAGTAATAATAAAGGGGCACCAGGACGTGAAATAGAACTTAATCCTGTGCTGAAGGAGATAAAGAGATTAAGGAAATGGTGATCTCAGGGCAAGATCCCATTCAGCTAAACGTATTGTTTGTGTCTGCAGTTGAAAAAGGAGTAGTTTAGACTTTTAATCTGGAAAGAACTATAATCCAGAAATGGAGGGCACACTTGTCATCCAGATCGTAAGGCTGCAAGACACAATCTTTTGATCCAGATCTTGAGAAACAGTGGCTATGAAAAACTTAGGCCCAGGCATGGTGGTACATATCTTTAATCCCAGGAGACAAACGCAACCATATTCAAACCACCACAAACTCTACTACCAAGCCACCTCTATCAAGACATTTCTTATCATATTTTATTTGAGATCCACTACCCAAGACAAGCATGAAAGCATAATATTCGCTTAGGTGTCCCAGAATCCTCCTTACTCCTCTTACAAAGCGCTGATATTAGAAGTTTCTACCACCACACCTGGCATCTATGCAGTAATTTTAAAGCCAAGTGCATTAGCCAGGTGTTGTGGCTAAAACAGCTGACTCCCCCACCCCCACTCCCCAGTGATAGTTAAGAGCGTGGTAAGGAGGGGCGAGCCTAGACTACAAAATGAATTCCATTCAGGTTCGGAAGTGTGCCCAATTTTATTCTGGAGCATGGACCAGTGATTGTTACCTCATGTGTGAAAGGTTAATTTGTGCACCGCTGCAGATTCTTGTGAGGGACCCCATATGCAGAGTGATAGGAGTTTGGTTTTTTGACCACCGGGTCTTATAACAGGACAACGTGAGTTCCACACTGTGGCCAGAGCAGGGACTCCGGCACTTTGGTGGTTCTTTGATGCAGGGATTTGCACATTCCTAAGACACGTCCTGAAAATTGAGTTTCTCAATGCTTCAACAGGTCTATTCTGACTGAAGATTCATCAGGATGAGCTTCCAGGCCCCACCCACACTCCTGAGCCTGGCAATAGAGGGCCTATTGAAGAATGAAGCCTTGGCCATCTCTGCTCTGCAGGAGCTGCCCAGGGACTTGTTCAAACCACTCTTCAAGGCAGCCTTCACCGGCAGACACACGAAGATACTGAAGGAAATGGTGGCAGCCTGGCCCTTTCCCTGCCTCCCTGTGGGGGCACTGATGAAATTTCCTGACAGGATGATGTTGCAAGCTGTGCTGGATGGTGTGGACATGCATTTGGCAGGAAATTTTCACCCAAGGTAAGCAATAATCATACAATACCAAATGGCTTACATTTAAGTGTAGGGAGAAGGGCATCTGGACTCATGGAGAATGGGGTCAAAGATGGATAGGGGTTTCTATTGATATCATCTTGAAGAGCTGCAGAATCCTGAACAGCTGCAGACTCCTTAATGGACAGCAAATGTTCATTAAATATGCAGTACATGGAGCCCATGTAGCTACACGGCCCTGTGTCTATGTCAGGTGATAGAAATAGGGAGAGCAGAGGTCCAGAGTAACAAATGGAGGAAGCAGGACAGGTCTCCAGATGCAGTTAAGGCAAAGAGCCCTTGCCCAGCAGGCTTGAGTTGCTATGCGGAGACCCAGCACTGGAGTCTTAAATTTGTAGAAGATAGAGCAGAGCACGGAGCAACTAACAAGTAAGATGCCTAGAAAAAGATAGCTAGCTAGTGTTTGGTCTTTTGTATCTTCCTCACCTTCTACCTGTTTTACCCACAGAAGGCAGAAGCTTAAACTGCTAGAGCTGAGGAATGTGTACCATGGCTTCTGGGACATTTCAGTTGGACCAGAGGATGGAGACCACATAAAACAGACTGTACGTGAAAGGCGAATACCAGCACGCCGTCATAGATATTTCCTAAGGCAACGTTTGAAGGTGGTCACTGACCTTTGCCTTGAGCAGGATCTGGAGGAACATCAAACTTACTTCTTGCAGTGGGCACAGGAGAGAAGAGATTCCCTGTGTCTGTGCTGTGTGAAGATGAAGACTAGGGGATTGTCTATGTACACTGTCAGGAAGATTTTGAAGATGTTCCAGCCAGATTACTTTGAGGAGTTGGAACTGAATACAGAGTGGACTCTGCCCATGTTGACATGCTTCTCACCTTGCCTCGGTCAGATGAAAAATCTTCGTAGACTCCTTCTAACGCTAGTCAATGAGAACCTCTTTGAGATTCTAGCTACGTCAGCAGACACACAGGAGAAGAGAGTCACCAAGTTCATTTCTCAGTTCTCCAAACTCCACCATCTCCAGCATCTCGACATAGCTGGTGCCTACTTTCTCCATGGCCACATGAATAAACTGCTCCAGTAAGTAAGGAGGGAAAGCTCTTTCTGATTCCAAAGCAAGCATTTCCTGTCTCCCATATAGTCTAGTGGCCATTGTAGATTTCAAAATAATAACCGAGTCCTATCATGATGGTGACTGGTCACAGCCTAGAATGGCGTGACGTGAGTGGGCAGACTCCAACAGGCTGCACTCAAAGCTCATTGTCATCCCAGCATGATACTGACTCAGGATATGTGGTCTCCCCTACTCTAGGTTAGCCCTGTCACTCTATGCCCAACTAACCCCCATGGTCTCTCCTTAGGTGTCTGAAGACCCCGTTGGAGTTCCTGTCTATTTCTCTCTGTAAGTTCTCACAATCAGACTTGGAGTCCTTTGCCCAGTGTCAGAGCCTCCATCATCTCAAACATCTGCATTTGGCAGGTGTCGTTTTGTATGATCTGAGTTTTGTGCCTCTCAGAGTTTTGCTAGACCATGTCGCAGACACTCTGAAGACCCTGGAATTTGAACATTGTAGAATGACAGACTCTCAGCTCAGTGTTCTCTTCCCTGCCCTGAGTCAGTGCTCTCAGCTTGTCGAGGTCAACTTCTATGACAATGACATCTCCATGACTGTTCTAAGGAATCTTCTGCATCGCACAGCCAACCTAAGCCAACTGATCATCGAGTGTTACCCTGCCCCTCTGGAGTGCTATGAAGCTGATTTTGTTGTCAAAGCAGAGAAATTTGTCCAGTTTTCTTCTCAGCTCATGAACGCACTTCGCACTGTAAGGCAGCCAGGGGCTGTCTCCTTTGCCTCTCAGATTTGCCTTCAATGTTTACAGCGCTGTATCTATGACCAGGAGACCAGACTTTGCCATTGTTGGCAGTAAATAGCAGAAGGTTGCTCTTTCTCCTATTGTACTCACATACATAAAATAAATAAATTATATATATATATAGCCAAGATTGCTTAACATGCCAAGGGTACCTATACTATAGCCAAGCTTACCAATCTGAGTTTGATCTATGAATGAGACCCACACAATGGAAGGGGAGTACTGACCCCCAAAGTTTACCATTTACCTCCAGGAGTCTGCAACTGAGGGTATGCTATATAAAGTACAGGCATCCACAAAGTAAAATAAATAGAAATATACAGTAGTAGTCCCAGCATTGTAGGTAAGTGCTGATTTCTATAAAACATTAGGAACTCTGTGTAGGTTGATGTCATTATTCAAGTGAAGGCAGACACAAGATAAAACAAGGCCTGTCATTGGACAAGAAGGGAGGAGAGAACAGAGGTTTTAGAAGGAAATGGAGAGGCAGAGAAGCAACATGGAGGCAGATGTAAATGATCCTCACCATGCTTCCCTGCATAGATACAGGATGTTATGAATATTTCTTAAGGGGATGGATTTCTATAGGTCAATTTATCTTATCTAGGGCAGTTTATATCTTTATCAATTGATTGTGAGTTTATTGTGTGGATTTATTGTGAATTGATAATTTAACATATAATAAATCTGATTGACAAATTACAGTTTATTGAGTCCTGATTTCACTGGGTAGTTGGGTGTTGGTAGTAGGGAGCTGCGATAGGCCAAGCTACGCTGGACTTCTAGAGGCCTGATTTTACTGGGTAGTTGGAACCAGAGAGTTTGAGGCTAGCAGAGAGCCACCAGGAGAGATACTAACCAGAAATAAATTATGGTTAGTTCCATATGGTCCCATGGGTGCGGGAACTAACTCCAGGGAACAGAGTGGTAAGGTGCCATGCTGGAACAGCCCGTGGACCGCCTGGGTCAGAGAGTTCTTGGGGGCAGAGTGGAGCCGCTGAGATAAGGATACCCGCAGTGCCATGTGACCCTATGGATGCCAGCGCTAGAGCAGGTCAAAAGCAAACCAGTGCCACGTGGCCCCACAGGTGCCAGCACTAGCTCATGGTAGAAGGTTCAGCTGTTTTTATTTTGTTTTGTTTGTTTTGTTTTATTTTGTTTTGTTTGATCGACCTCCAAAACATCTGAGTTAAGCTGTAGCAAACCAAACATAGTGACACATGCTCACAATCCAAGTACATAGGAGGTAGAGGCAGGAGAGTCAGGAGTTCAAGATCAGCCAGAACTAGAGATTGAGACTATGTCTCAAAACAAATATTTAACCAAGTCAAGGATATGAAACCAACATTAGACCAAGGAAAGACAAGGGCTGTTGGCAAAAGCCTATAATCCCAGCAACTCTGAAGGCTGAGGCAGCAGGATCACAGGGACATATGAAAAATCCGTTTAGAAACTCACTACCATGGAGGATAATTAAATAGAATTTTTTTAAAAAGGAGTTTATGTAGGCATGATGGTGCATCCCTTTAATCCTTAGTTGGGGAGGCAGAGGCAGATGGATCTGTGAGTTAGATCTACATAGCCTAGTCTACATAAGGGAGTTTTAGGATGATCAGTGTCATGTGGCAAGAAAGTGGGTGGATTTATTAGATTGGCTTACAGGCTGTGGTCCAGCTAATCCAACAATGACTGTCTATCAACTAAAATTCCAAGAGTCAGTGCATGAGGCTAGATGTCTCAGGTGCTCTTTAGTATATGCTGGAATCCCAAAGAAGTACTTCTAACGCCAGTGAAGGAAAGGACTTGCTAGAAAGAACAAGCAGGGAAAGAGGAAGCCTCCCCTTTCAACACCCTTTATTTGAACTGCCAGAAGATGTGGCCCAGATTAAAGATGGATCTTCATACCTAGGTATAGGCATAACTTTTTTGCAACCTACTTTTAATAAGGCTTCTACCCTCTCCGCTAACCTATCACCCAGAAATAGTGGAAGAGAAAAGTTCTTAGGATGTGGGGCAAGTGGACCTATCCAGCAATAGTTCTTTTAAGTGCGAACTCAATCTTCATGGCAGTCCCATAACCAACACCAACTACGACTCAGCAGCTGCAGACCAGTCCTCTAGGCAGGCAGACTGTGGCACGAACCAGCAGCTAAAGTCCAGTCCTTTTGGCATGCAAAGATCAGTTATGAATTGGCAGCTATAATTCAATCCTGAAGAAGCCGCCAGGCTCACCGACCTGCCTGAGGTGAGGCTGCCGAAACAGCAAGCTGCCACAGGAACCTCGTGAGCAGTTCTTGGGCAAGTGAGTGTCTTTCAATGGTTGAGCTCAACGATGCTATGTAGGGCAAAACAATACAGGAATGTTGTTAGGGAAAAATACCGAGGTGGGGCAAACCAAACCAATGCTCAGTGCTGGTCTCCCACTGTCTGTGGGGTCAACTGCCTTTTAAGTCCAGCTCTAGTTTCAAGGTACATTATCATCTGGACTTCAAGGGCACTGACGCTCATATGCATACCCCATCCCACCCAGCATCCTTCCACATCCCCCTTTTTCTGGCCTCTCTTAATATCTGTGCTCATGTCACATATACAGATTTCATATATGAGTCTCCTTCTGTAGCCCTTGCTGGCCTAGAACTCACAGAGCTCTACCTTCAGACACATAACACCCCCCCCCCAACACACACACATACAAAATGAATCTTAAAATTTTATGAGACTAGAGAAACGATTCAGCAGTCAAGAGCACTTGCTGCTTTGGCAGAGGACTTAGGTATGGTTCCCAGCCCCATAGGACAGCTCACAACTCCATATAATTCCAGTTCCATGGGATCCGATTCCCTCTTCCAGCCACCACAGGGACCAGGCCCATGCATGATGTTACATACAAACATGCAGGCAAGACACTGCTACTCCAAAATAAATCTTTCAAAAATTTGTTAAAATGGTTTCAAAAGTTTGGATGCCCCCTGAAATACAGCCCCATAGAACGGTGGCTTAAACCCAGGTACCTTTCCTCCTATGTTAATTCCTCCAGTGTCCTGAGTATCTTGGGTTGCATCTTCAATACACTCCCATCAGAGCTTACTGCGATCTTTAGATGACAACCTTGGGTTCACGTATCTGACACAACCAGTCACACAGTTGAAATGTAGCGGAACCCCAAAAGACACGGGAGAGACTATGAGAGCAACTTCAGTTTATTTTATTTCAAGTGGGTGTTGACAGAACTTTCTTAGCTTTACAAATATAAACCATGCTAATTATACAGATAGGAAAGACACACATTTCCCAGTTCTTTTTTTAAAAATAATATTTATTTACTATATATAAGTACACTGTCGCTGTCTTCAGACACACCAGAAGAGGGCATCAGATCCCATTACAGATGGTTGTGAGCCACCATGTGGTTGCTTGAATTTGAACTCAGGACCTCTGGAAGAGCAGTCAGTGCTCTTAACCACTGAGCCATCTCTCCAACCCCCATTTCCCAGTTCTAAATATGACTTTACAATCACCACACTGGTGTAATGCCCTTATAAATCCATCCTGCCCAAATCCACTCTCATGATACCTGGGCAACAAGTTAACAAGAAATCAAACCATATGTTGTGTGTCCCTTTACTAGACAACTGTGACGTGCCTTTCATCTTCCAGTGCCCACGAAGGTTTTTGATATTTGCATAGAACTAGTAAGGTCTCCGACAGTTACACATAATGGTTTTGCCATAGATGTATCGATTGCAGCACTGATCACAGCGGTCAGTACCAAAGAAGACCCTCCCTGGCTCCCTAATGGTTTTCAGTAGTTTCATAAGCTCATCACAATGTTGTTGCATCCTTTGCAGGTGGGGGATACCATGGTAGTCATAGCTATCCTGAGGGACAGGGTAAAGCTCCAGCCTTAGGTAGATCAAGCTGGTAGTGTGGTATAGTAGGTCCTTCATGGCAGGCATGGAGATCTGGTTCCCATAGAAGCTGAACTTGGTGAGATGGGAGCACCTGCTCAGGGCAGGCAGGATGGCATAGAGCTGGCTATCCTCAAGGTGACAGTCTTCCAAGTCCAAAGCCACCAGGGTGGGTCCAGCTTTTACTAACAGAACTCGGAGAGGTTCGGGACTTAAACCAGCCAATCTGACATTTCCCAAATTCAGTTGTCGCAACTGACTGACACATGGGAACTCAGGAAGATGGCTCCATTCTGATACTGAAAGATTACAGTGAGTCACTGCCAGGTCATCCAAGGAGGTCTTCACAGACCTATTGAGAAAAAGAAGAACACAGTTGTTGGAGTTGATGACTAGTGCAGGAGGATGACGGAGAATGATATAAAAGGACCATGTGAGCTAAAATCTTTCTAGATGTGTGACAGATCAGTACCCATGATGCTAACATGAAAGTCTACATACTAAAATCTGTAGTAAGGCCTGTCGCCATCCTTAACTGCACATATTTCCCTCATTGTCAAGCAAGACACAAGTGATGGCTAGAGGAACAGAGCACACAGAAAGGACTAACCCAACTAAGATCTGCCAAAAGCCTTGTAGCACCCACTGATCAACCCACCCTCAGCACATCCTGTTTTTCTCCTATGCTTCATGCCTTTGTACCTCCCTAACCTCACTGCTACCCATTCCCAACTACCCATCCCCTATCCAACTAACATCCATCAAAACCGGGTGTGGTTACTGGGCATAGTAGTGTGCATCTTTGATCCCAGCACTTGATAGAGGCAAGTGGATACCTGTGAGTTTGAGGCCAGCCTAGTCTACACAGTAAGTTGCAAAATAGCCAGAGCAACAAGGTGAGACCCTATCTTGAAGAAGAACAAAACCTGAATATTACAACACACAACTGTAACATTGAGACCAGGAAGCAGAGACAAGAGAAAGAAGGTGATCAAGGCTACTCCGGGTCACATAGGAAGACATCACTTTTAAAATCAGCCCATTCCTGCTGGGTTGGTGGTGATGCACAACTTTGATCCCAGCATTCAGGAGGCAGAGCCAAGCAGAGCTCCTAGTTAAGAGGCCAGGACATCTATGGAGGTCTACAGAATGATTTCCAGGACATCCAGAGCTACACAAAGAAACCAAAACACACACGCACGCACGCACGCACACAACAAAAAACAAACAACAGAGCTCATTCCAGGGTGAAATTGCTTAGCAGATAATAGTTCCTGTCCGGAAAGGGGGCTGACAGTCTGTGTTTCATCCCTGGGATCCACATGATAGAAGGAAGAGAACTGTCTCACACAAGTTGTCCTCTGACCTCCACAAGAGCTATAGCTCTCCCTTCCCACTTCTCCAAAACATACAAAATAAATAGCTTAGAATATAGTGATGTTCATCCCAGCACTGGGAATGGGGGCAAAGGTAAGTGGATGTCTGTGAAATTGAGGGCAGCCTGGTCTATACAACAACTAGGGCTATATAGAGAAACTCTATTTCATAAAAACAAACAAAACAAAATAAAACAAACTTAGGTGCTAAAACCTAACTAGAGACATTAAGAACATTTGCTGTTCTTGGAAAGGATATGGGTTCAATTCCCAGTACCCACAAGGTGACTCACCTAAAATAGTACTGGGGGATCAAATCGATGATGCCTTCTTCTGATCTCCACAGGCAAACTCAGACTCACACACATAAAGTATCAAAACATCTGTATAGCAAACTTTCCCTATTTCTTCAAAAAGGGCAAACTTTAATGTGTGCTCAAAGACTTTAGATCTGACCAACATGAATAAGCCTGCCCTATTTAGATGTACAGTTTTTGATTGAATTATTTAATCATAGAGTTATGAGAAAAAAATATGTAGGCTAGTCAGAATCAAGAGAGGCAGAAGGAACACCCATTCAGAACCTGCCCCACATGTGGCCCATACATATACAGCCACCCAATTAGATAAGATGGATAAAGCAAAGAAGTGCAGGCCGACAGGAACCTGAGAGACACACCCAGAATACAGTAAACACATAGGCGGATGCCAGCAGCAAACCACTGAACTGAGAACGGCACCCCCATTGAAGGAATCAGAGAAAGGACTGAAAGAGCTTGAAGGGGCTCGAGACCCCATATGAACAACAATGCCAAGCAACCAGAGCTTCCAGGGACTAAGCCACTACCCAAAGACGATACATGGACTGACCCTGGGCTCCAACCTCATAGGTAGCAATGAATAGCCTAGTTAGAGCACCAGTGGAAGGGGAAGCCCTTGGTCCTGCCAAGACTGAACCCCCAGTGAACGTGATTGTTGTGGGAAGAGTGGTAATGGGGGGAGGATGGGGAGGGGAACACCCATATAGAAGGGGAGGGGGAGGAGCTGGGGGGATGTTGGCCCAGAAACCGGGAAGGGGAATAACAATCAAAATGTAAATAAGAAATACTCAAGTTAATAAAGATAAAAAAGAGAGAGAGAGGCAAAATGATTCATACTTCAGGTTGGCTCCGAGGGAAATGCCTGTTATGGACTCTTGGAATTTTTCATCTATTTCTATAGGATAACATTCAATAAAAAGCACCATTACATTTAAAGAAAAAAATTCCAGTGTTTCCTATTTGAGAAATTGTAGGCAGGCTGATGTGTCGATTCACATGCCTGCTGAATAGAGCACAGATGGAGACCTAATACAGTTAGTTGTAACAATGCCCTCTTCACTTGTCTCTTCCCCTCTTAGTTGAGACACAGTAGCTAAGGAAGAAACCAGAAAACGGTCACTAGATCTCATTGACTTCTAATGGGCTTCTCAGCATTCACCTCTTTGAAGACCACCAGCCTGAGGTTAGGCCTGCACATTTCCATTAGTGATTATGTAAGACTTCTCTGCAGGCCAAAGCAGACATGAAAATGACACCCTGATATTCTGATGCCTCAGGACTGCCAATCTCCAGTGGCTGCAGGAACCCAAGTACCCATTAATGTAAAGGAACAATGTTTTGCTTAGCTCAGCAGAGCATGTCTTTACCCAAGCAGCTGGTCCATGTGTCCCTCAAGGAAACAGACAGCTTCCAGATGCAGCTTCTGGAGGCTTTCCAGCTTAAGGATCTGCAAGGTGAACCTGGTGACGATACGCCTCCTCTTCTCTGGGGAGATAAAGTTCTCCTCGCGGATGTTGGAGAGAGCAAGTTTACGCAGGTTCGTCATTCGGCGCAGGTGAGGAGCCAAGTTAAGCAGGAAGGCTGGACTGCAGGAGGAATGCAGGCCCAGTGTTTTTACATACTCCAGGTTCACCATCTGTGAGAGCCTCCTGTAGTTTTGATGGGATGGTGCCCAAACCTGAAGCTCATTACAGTACAGCTGTAGCAACCCTTTCCTCCTCTCAGCCCACTGAACCAGGTAGGAGAACAGCCTACTCTGGCCTCTACCCTTGAGATGCAAGTCCACTGCTACCTTCAAGGGATATGTCATTACTATCTTAGAACAGCAAGGATCTACTTGAGTGGTCTTGGGTAACCAGTCATCCATGGACCCAGGCCACACATCCAAATAGTGTTGTCCCACAGAGCGTAAATCCAGCACTTGTAGTTTGAACTCTCTGTGAATAGAACAGGAAAAACAATAAAACAACAACAACAGAGTCTCAGCAGCAAGGCAAGGGGACAATATCTAAAGTGTATCTTTATTCTAGCTCTAAAGCTGGACTTCCACTCCGTGTGTCATCACTTTTTCAGCCTCTGCTATATCCAGCCTGAGTCCTGAACACTCCACACCCCTTTCCAAGATGGCACAGCAGTGGCCTCTGTGGTTCTCCAAGCTGATGGCATCAGAGTCCTCCGCCCCGTCCTTGCACCCTTCCACACTCAACTCTCCTCATTTCTGCTCTAGATTTTCTGGGCTACCCTCTGAGTTTACCTAAGTCTTCCTCACCTGGGGTGAACCTCCCGGATAAGCAGCTTATCAATCTCCTCTAAGACAACTTGTAATTGAGCCTCCAAGTAGGGTGTTCTCTTCTTTAGAGCTCCAAGCGGGAGGCGGGGGAAAGGCCAGGAAGACACTAATGTCCTCAGGACCTTAACGTGATTACCATCGTAGGCTTGCTTGAACAGTTGAGGTAAGAGTAATTTGGGTAAGCTCTCCAAAGCAATGATCGCCAAGGCCTCATTCCTCAGAAGGTTCTGCCCTGCCAGCTCCTGGAGCGTGGGTAGGGGCTTGCTGTTCATCTTGGTGGTTCTTCAGGGGTAAAGATCCTGGAGAAGCATCTAGAAACAGAACATCTATTTCCATGAATGCTTAGAGAACCCTTCTCACCCGTCACAGGGCCACAGTCACTGCTCCTTCCACTCCAGGTTCTACTGAGCACCAAGTCAAAGGGCTCACTGCTGGTTGCAGTAGCTATATTCTTTCAAGCATCATTGGTCACAGGCCACTTCATTCGCACCCATTCCCAGTGGGAAGTGAGTCCTGAGGATACTGGAAGCTTACTTAAACTCTCTGGGGTAATTTTTCGCACCACTCAAGAGCCCATGTTGCTGGGAGGAGTGGCACAGGCTTGTATTCCCAGCACTTGAAAGACAGGAGGCTCTAAAGCTGGAGTGATGGTTCAGCAACTAAGAGCACTTGCTGCTCTTGTGGAGGACCTGGATTTGATTCTCAGTCCTCCCATGTCAGCTCACGACTGCCTGTAACTCCAGTTGCAGGAAATCTGACGCACTGTTCTGACCTTCTCAGATGCACACATGGTACACTGCATATATGAAGGCAAACTCTCATATACATATAAAATAAATTAAAGGCAGGTATGGTGCTGTACATGTTTAATCCCAAGAGGCAGAGGTATGTGGCTCTCTGAGGCTGAGGCCAACATGGTCTCCATAGCAAGTTCCACGACAGCTAGAGCTACAGAGAGACCCTGTCTCAAAAGGAAAATAGGAGAATCAAGAGATCAAGGCCAGCCTCAACTACTTTGCAAACTGGACCTCAGCCTGGGCTACATGAAACTTCAACAAGATATCCTAACTTTACTCTAATTTGCTGTCTCTTCAACCAGTCATGAAAATAGAAGTGTACACAAATTAAATATTTTGTTCAATTTATCTGATATGGAGCTTCTAATTTTTCTTGCAGAACCAAAAGGCTTCCTCATTTGTGCTAAGCAGTAGCAAAATATTTGAATCCACACCCAGTTTCAGGCACACTGAGCATGGAGACTATTGGTGCCTTGCTCAGGCTTCTTGTGGTTCATTAGCAATGATGGAGAAGGAGAAGCCAGGGGAGCAGTGTTCTCAAACCCAGAACACAGAACTACAAGACGCCAATATCAAGAGATTTGGTTGTTTTAATTAACGTGGGATTTTGTTTTGTGTTTCTTTGTATAATCCTGGCTGTCCTGGAAGTCATTCTGTAGGCTAGACTCAAACTCAAAGATCCACCTGCCTCTTCCTCTCAAGTGCTGGGATTTAATGCACTGGCCCCCACACCCATCTAAGTTAAGGTATTTAGTCACTTATTTTTATGTGCATGGGCATTATACCTGTGTGTAATCTATATATAATGTTATGCATGTTTCTCAGCCTTATGTATGTTTGTATGCATGTATTTACTTATTAGGCTGGGTCTTATTACTATGTAGTCAGAATGGAAATTCACTCTGTAGACTTGTAGATAGACCAGGCTAGCTTTGAACTCAGAGATCTGCTTGCCTTCACGAGTGCTAAGCTTAAAGGTATGGACTAACATGCCTGGTTTTCAGCCAGAAAGTCCCCACCCTCACCCCCCCCCACACACACAGAGTTTCTCTTTGTAGTCCAGGATGGCCTTGAACTCAACAGAGAGACCCCATCTCAGTAATCATCATCATCATCATCATCATCATCATCATCATCATCATCACCACCACCACCACCACCACCACCACCACCACCACCCTGCAATTCAGAAAAATATGTAGTTTAAAACAACTTGTGGAGTTTTGCATTCTCAGCTCCAAAAAGAGAACTTTAAAAATGTTTGCCTCATGGTCTGGAGAGGTTGCTCAATGGTTAAGAGAATTGACTGCTCTTCCAGAGGTCCTGAGTTCAATTCCCAGCAAACACGTGGTGGCTCATGATCATCTGTAATGTGTTCTGATGACCTCTTCTGGTGCATCTGAAGACAGCGGCAGTGTACTCACATATATAAAATAAATAAATCTTTAAAAAGAATGTTTGCCCAGGTTTTTTGTAAGTTTTTATTTTATTTATTCATTTATTTACTTTTTAGACAGGGTCTCTCCTAATGTAGCCATGGTCTGGAATTCTTTATGTAGACCAGGCTGGCCGCAGACTCAGACATCCTCCTGCCTCTGCCACCCAAGGGCTGGGATCAAAGGTGTGCAATATCACATCTGGGAGTTTTCTGTAGGTTTTACCAAAAAGTGTACATTTTTATTGCTGCTGCTTACATGTGATACTAGCTCATGAGGCTGAGGCAGGGGGATGTCCCTGAGTTTGATATTAGCTCAGGCACCAACCATAGTGACTCCCATGTGGAGCTACAGAGTGAGACACCTCAGAAAATAAAGTTCAGAGTTCCAAGTTGTAAGTCTCCCAATGACCTGGTTTCTGTCCTTGTTGAACTTTCAACTCTACAGCTCCAGCTCCCCAGCCCTAAACAGCTTCATTGGACAAACTTGCGAAGTCATTACCCCCTTCCTTTCTAGTGTTTCCTTCTTGAAAATAAGTATAATAAGGCGACGTCATTTTGTCCCCAGGAATCTACCAAACATGAAGCAAATGCTGCCCAACTTCATCACACTAGTCCTTAGGCTAGGATGAAGCATGGTTGCTGCTGCAGAGGAACCCAGGATTGATGTCCAACACTTACACAGATAGCTCAGTCCTTTGTAACCCCAGTTGCAATGGATGCAGGGCCCTCTTCTGGCATCTGTGAGTGGTGCATTCACATTAGGAAATAAATAAGGAAAGTAGGCTGGGGATGTGGCTCAGTGGTGGAGCAACCCAGACCTATGAACAATCCCTGGATAGATAGGAACTAATAAGTTGTCACCCCACGTAAACCACCAATGGTGACATGGGAGCTTCTCACCCAAGTCCAACTTGACCAACTAATGTATTTATCAGTTTTTTATACAGGATCATGGGTGAGGTTACATACAGGAGCCCCAAATAGGACCAACACACAGTTCCATCCCAGAACCCCAACATCACATCCCCATAGCTGCCAAGATGGATCCTTCCATCAGCTAGCCTTCCCTCCAATATACTCAGCCTCCTGAAAGCTGGAACAGTTAGAACAGAATTGCATACAGCTGGCATGGGTGCGCCTCAGATGAGGGTCTAATGCCCCTCCCATAATAGAAGGTCAGCAGACGAGATCAAGTAACCACAGCTGTTCTGATGAAGAGGTTAATGGCTCTTGGGCACCAGGAGAGCATTCCACAACATATCCCCACCATTCTTTTTTCTTTCAAATAGGGTCTCCCTGTGTACTTTGTGCTGGCCTCTAACCCATATTCTTCCTGCCTTCATTTTCCAAGTTTACAGGTCACCAAAGTCTTGCTTTAAATTTAATGCAAATAGTGAGCTGTGGGGGTACACGCCTTTAATCCCAGCACTCTGAAGGCAAAAGCATGATGGTCTCACTGAGGCCAGCCTGGTCTTCCTATTGAGTTCTAGGACAACCAGGACTGTGTCGAGACTGTTCTCAACAAACAAACAAAAAAGTTAATGTAAAATAAGTGAAAAGCAGAAATTAAAATGATTCGGCTAGGCTGAGCATGTTTGTAAATGCTTTTAACCACAGCAGTGCTTGGAAGGCAGAGGCAGGCTGATATCTTTGAATTTAAGGCCAGGCCAGGGTTACATAGGGAGATCCTGTCTCCAAAAAGTGGGTTGGAGGTGGGGGGTGGGGCGGTGAAGGGATAGCTCAGTGTCTAAGTGAGCTGGCTGCTCTGAGAGCTGGGATTGAATTCTCACAGCTCACAGCTCCAATTCTGGGATTCTTGTAGATTTCACAGGCTCCAGGCATTCATGTGATACAGAGTCCGTGTAAATCACCCATTGTGAGTTTCAGGCCAGCCAGGGATTCATAACAAGTTTGTCACAAAACCAAGAAAACATTCTGAATTAAGATCCTATCAAGCGCATACACATTTGGCCACCAGAAATTGGCTGTAGACAGTGCTGAGGTCCAGCAGCACCCCTTCCAGACTAGCTATATTGCACAGGCTAGCCTGGAACTCCTGGGCTCAAGAAGTGACCTGACCCTTCAACCTCAGTGGAGCAGGACTCTAGGTGGCACTACCAGGACCTTCATTTGGGGGAAAGGGAGCAGAAGTGTCTCAATAAAGGTGAGCGACTTACCAGATGGGACAGAAAGCTTTCTGTTTAAGCCAGGCTGCATGTGACTCCAAGCTCCCAGATACTGTCTTCTCCGGCTCTGCTGAAGCTTTACCGTACTACTCAAGCCTCCCCTTCCCAGCTGCAGCTCCCAATGTAAACCGCTACTAGCTGATTAGACGTTTGAATCTCCACCCAGCCATCCTGTTGTTTTCCTTGTATAAAGTAATTAAAAGGGAAACAGAGGAATTCAATTGTGAAATTCAAAATTTTTGGTAATTCATGACAGAAATGCTAAGACTTCCCAGTAAGTGAGCACTGCCTTAGGCCTTAAGGAACAGACACAGCCAAGGATTTAGTCTGTTTGCCTGGACTAAACCAAACTGATACCAAACAACACCAGACTCGGAGGCACGGGCCTGTAGTAACAACACTTGGGATGTAAAACTAGAGGAGTAGGAGTCTGAGGACAGCCTGAGCTGCATAGTGAGAGGCTAGCCTGGGTTACATGAGACCCTGTCTCAAGGGCAGAGCCAAGAAGATGGCTCAGCAAGTAAAAACACTTTATGCCAAGCCTGATTACTGGAGTTGGACTCACATGGTAAAAGAAAAAAACCAAAACCAAACAAACTTCCCGTAAATAGAAATAGAGGCTGAGAAATGGCTTAGTGGTTTAGAGCGCTCGCTGCTCTTCCAAGGGGACCCAGGTTCAGTTCCTACCACTCACATAGCAGCTTACAACCTTCCATAACTCCAGTTTCAAGGAAACTGATTCTCCTGCAGACACAGTGCACAGACACACATGCACCCAGGCAAAACACTTACACACCTAAATAATAAAGGCGAGACCCCATGCCTTGCAATATCATTCCTCGACAACAAAAGGCTAAAACTATCCCATAGCGAAACAGTTCTATGAAGATAGCCATGTCTTCACGTCTTCACAGAGAACCACCATGTAGCCAGTGTCACCTGCATGGCACTTTGGTTTGTTTCAGGCAGGGCATTGTTATATGCGGACTTGTACTTGCTGTTGGATACCAGCAGCTGCTACTGGGTAGAGAGTAGGTTGTGGTGGGTCTGTAAAGTGCTTCCTTGTCTTCCCGAGTCACCACACAGCTTTCCTGACATTTTGGCTGGCATCTTGAACAGAACAGCTGTTCTTATTTATCTGTTATCCCAAAGCGTGGTACTACAATTTCTAAGCCTGAAAGTACAAAGGGGTATTATCTTTTTTTTTAATTTTATTTTTCTTGGATATTTTATATATTTACATTTCAAATGTTATCCCCCCCTCCCACAACCCTCCCCCTCTTCTATGAGGATGCTCCTACTCCCACCCACCCACTATTACCTCAGCACTTTGGCGTTCCCCTACAATGGGGAAATGAGCCTTCACAGGACCGAGGGCTTTTCATACTATTGATGCTGGACAATGCCATCCTCTGCTACATATGTGACTAGAGTTCAAGAACACATGTTCCACTATGTTCAACGAGGCCTTATTTATAATAGCCAGTAGCTGGAAAGAACCCAGATGTCCTTCAACAGAGGAATGGATATAGAAAATGTGGAGAAAATTTACACAATGGAGTACAACTCAGTTATTAAAAACAATGACTACATGAAATTCCTAGGCAAATGGACGGAGCTAGATAATATCATCCTGGGTGAGGTAACCCAGTCACAAAAGAACACAAATAGAATGCACTCACTGATAACTGGATATTAGCCCAAAATTTGGGAATACCTAAGAAAAAAATTCACAGATCATATGAAGCCCAAGAAGAAGGAAGACCAAAATGTGGATGCTTTATTCTGTTTTAGAAGGGAGAATAAAATACTCATGAGAAGAAATATAGGGACCAAGAGTGGAGCAGGGACTAAAGAAAAGGTCACCCAGAGAGTGCCCCACCTGGGGATCTATCCCATATGCAGCCACCAAACCCAGCCACTATTGCTGATACTAATGACAGGAGCCTGATAAGGGTGTCTCCTGAGAGGCTCTACCAGAGCCCTAATGATACAGATGAGAATGATTGCAGCTAACCATTGGACTGAACAAGGGGATCCCCAATGGAGGAGTTAGAGAAAAGACTGAATGAGCTCAAGGGGTTTGCAACACCACAGGGGAGTTATCTTTAACATCTGATTTAGTTATGAAGGTTTCAGATTTTCTTTCTTTCTCTCTTTTTTGAATTTTTGAGTGTGGTACGGTGCCATGGGCACTCTAGTTCCAGCACTCAGCAGGCAGGTGGATCTGTAAATTCAAGGTCAGCCTTATTTATATAGTGAATTCCAGGTCTACCCACATAGTGAAAGTCTGTCTCAAAACATAACCACCTAAACTATGCATTCCGTGTGCTGTATGTGATGTCCGGTTGTCAGGTAGGAGTGGTAAGCTTGTCACTCACTGCCTGAGAATAGGCATCAAAGCACATCTTGCTCCTTCCACTATTCCATGAGTTCCTGAGATCTCACTCTGGTTGTCAGGTGTCGGCCTTTAATCCCAGGCCAGGGCTACACAAAGTAACCTTGTCTTGAAAAACAAAACAAAACCACGAACAAAAGAAGTCCATTTCTATACTTAATTATATCAACAAAAACAAATGAAATGTCATCTCAGATAGTCCAGGAACAGAATTTGACAAGATTCGACTACATATTCACGATTTTCTTTTTATTACCCTGCTCACCCACCTACCCAATGGGAGCATGTTCTGTAGCCCAGTTCAGCTTCATACTTGCCAACTGGCCAAGGATGACCTTGAATTCCTGATCCATGCCCCTACCTCCACTTTCACCCCCTCAGTCCTAATGCTGCAACCCTTTAAGACAGTTCCACATGTACTGGTGACCTATAACTATAGAACTACTTTGATGCCACTTTATAACTTTAGTTTTGCTACTGTTATAAATTATAGTGTATATAGCTGATATGTGGGATATCTGACAGGTGATCACAAAGAAGTTTCCCTCCAGAGTGGAGAAACAGTGCCCCGAATGCTGGAATTAGATGCTAAGTGTTGTTGTCTGTTTTATTTAGTCCTGAGGATTGAACCAGGTGTCAGGCATGCTGAGCACATACTCCAGCAATGACACCAGGCAATGTATGTCATTGTCTCAGGTAGCCCAGACTGTCCTAGAAATCTGTGTAACTGGGAGTGTCTTTGAAATTCTTATCCCCTTGCTTCTACCTCAAAAGTGTTAGGACTATAGCTGCGGGCCACTACGTATGTATTTTAGCATTATTTCCATCATATGCAATAAGGCTAATTAGCTTAGTACAACTCATAATTCTTTTGAGAATTTGAGACTCTCTATTCAAGGTCAAAAGGATTAGATAAAGCATCTAACCTTAGGAAAGTTGGTCAAAAGTGTCAAAATGTTAAAATCACTTAATGCAAACAAGTGGACCCAGATCGTGATGAGACAGAAGCCTTTCCATTCACCAGAGGGATAATTAGACGAGTTCAAAAGCTAAACAGGAAGTTACATATTAAAGGAAATAAAAAACTGTCTCTGCTTGTTCCTATACCCAGCACTAGGGAGGTTGGGGCAGGCAAGAGGAGTGCTGCTTAAAGCTCAAGGCAGGACTCTGTCTCAGTAAACAATGCTCATCCTTTAAGAAGTCTTTATGTTTCCAATAGTCTTTTTTAAAAAAAGTTTATTTTGCTAGTGTGTGTGTGTGTGTGTGTGTGTGTGTGTGTGTGTGTGTTCGCACGCATAGGATACCTACAGAGTCCATAAGAGGCATTGGAGTCCCTGGAAGAGTCATCACCCAATATGAGTGCCAAGACCCAGACTCTGGCTCTTTATAGAGCAGCAAGCTCTCTTAACCACGGAGTCCTCCATCTTTCTAGCCCTGGTCCCTTCTCATCTTTAAATATTTATTTATTTATTATATACAAGTACACTGTAGCTGTCTTCAGACACACCAGAAGAAGGCATTAGATCTCACTACAGATGGTTGTGAGCCACCATGTGGTTGCTGGGATTTGAACTCAGGACCTCTGGAAGAGCAGCCAGTGCTCTTAACCACTGAGCCATCTCACCAGCACAGGTCCCTTCCCATCTTAAATCGCCTTAACCTCGTAGTTCTGGGAGTTCCAAAAGGTTATTGCACTTCAAAATGTAATTTACCCCCAAATCTAAACACATCTATGATAATAGACCATCATCATATAGCTATCTAGAGTGTTCTGCATGCTATGAGAGTTGAGCTTTATTAATGTCTCTTAAGAATAAAAGATAAAATCCCATGAGTCTTGGGAATGCCATGGGAGTGGGACCTGTGCTAGGTTTGACAGTGGGCCCGAACGGTCAGGCTGTTTACTTTACTTGGCACATGGCCAATGTTGTTATTATCTCATGGGGTTTTCTTGAGCCCAGCAGGTTCTGGTAGCAATCCTGACCATTTGTAACCTGTTATGCTCAAAAAGAAATCTTAAACTCTAAGGCTGGCCTCAAACTCACAGAGATCTGCCAGCCTCTGCCTCCTCGATGCTGGGATCAAAGGTGTGTACCCCCACACCCTGCTGATCTTAGTAGATTTTTAGTTAGAAAACCCACAACTGCCACTGAAAGATTTACACCTCAGAAGAGGTTCATAAAAACAGTAAGTGAATAAGCAAAGTGTTCATACAGCATGGTGCTTTACAGCTTTAACCCCAGTACGCAGGAGGCTAAAGCAGGGGCCTCTATGCGTTCAAAGCCAGACAGAAACTTGTTTCACTGTACAATTGTATGATTGTATCACAATGTCTTGTTTAAGGATTCTTTCCAATATTTGGGTGGTTTTTTTTGTTTGTTTTGTTTTGTTTTTGGCTTTTAGTTTTTGATATGGGATCTGATACAGCCCAGCCTGGATTCCAACTTGCTATGTAGAGAAGACTGGCTTTGAACTCTTTTATTCATTTACTTACATTTTTTTGAGAGAGAGTTTCTCTTTGTAACCCTGGATGTCCTAGAACTCAGTATGAAGTCCAGGCTATATTCAAATGTACAGTGATCCTCCTGCCTCTGCCTCCTGAGTGCTGGGATTAAAGGCTTGTGCCACGACTCCTGGTCTTCTTTGGGTTTTTTTTTTTTTTAAGATTTATTTATGTATATGAGTCCACTGTAGCTGTCTTCAGACACACCAGAAGAGGGCATCAGATTTCATTACAGATGGTTGTGAGCCACCATCTGGTTGCTGGGATTTGAACTCAGAACCTCTAGGAAGAGCAGTCAGTGCTCTTATCCACTGAGCCATCTCTCCAGACCATATTTTTAATTGCATTTGTTTATTCTGTGTGCTTGTGTGTATTACTGTAGGGGTGTGTGTGTGTGTGTGTGTGTGTGTGTTTGTGTGTGTGTGTGTGTGCCTGCACCATAGCTCCTGTATGTGAAGAATAGAGTCTAACTAGTACGTTGAATTACTTATTATCGTATTTCCAATAGCCTTAGACTTAAGGACCTCCAAGAGCAGATTTAAATGGCCTGAAATAAAGCCAGCAGTGTCAGATTATCAGAGACCATCCTCTGGTGCTGTAGCTCCTCCCAGGGTTAACTGTCTTGTGAAGGAAACGAGCCTTTTCTAAACCCAGCTTCCTGAATTGCTCTCCAAATGTGTGCGAGAACTGTGTCTGATTCTAAATTCCTCTCTTCATCTTTTGAAAAAAATTATTACATTTATTTGTTCCTTTATTTATTTATACCTATGTATTTATTGGGGTGTGGCTGTGGGGAGCACACTGTGCCTGCCTTAGTGTGCACATGGAACTTGCAGGGGCTGCTTCAGCATGCGGGTTCTAGGGATTGAACTCAGGCTGGACAGCAAGACTTTTCCCCACAGAGCTATCTCCCACCCTCTTCCTTCTCCCTCCTCTTCAAGCACATCCTGCCAGCCTGTGCCACCACACAAGTTCATCCTTCTTAAGGCGAATGGAGACCATACTTCCTATTACTCAGGTTATTGAGTGACTGTAATTTAATATTGGGCTATGGCGTGTTCAGTTTAACAGAAATAAAAACACAGTTTGAATAGGGCAAAACAAAACTAAGTCTTAGGCCTGGTGTGGTAATGCAGGCCTTTGATCCCAGCACCTGAGTGAGAGAGGCAGGGCCAAGTAGATCTTTTGTGAATTCTAGGCCAGCCTGGTCTACAAAGTGAGACCATAGAGCCCCATCCAAAACCAAACCAAACAGAATCTAAGTCACATGGAGTCTTGTTTTATCATCTTGGGGAAGTGTTCACTGAATAACATGACCTGCATCTAGGGGAAGGCTTTCCGGTACAGAGCGAACATTTCATACCAGCTGGCATGGCATATATGATGTGGCTCGAGATGAAGAAATAAAGTTTCAAAATTTCATAGATGTGAGGAACGAAGTTATAAAAACAAGGTTTTGAGAAATACATGTGGTGGTCAGGATGCCCTTGACAAACTTGTGACCTTTCTGAGAGGGATACGTCTGACGTCAGGATGCCCAGTGATATGATAAAGCTTTGGTGATCAAGATTCTGACTATGCTAATCAAGCAATAACAACTGTTCTTGGAAAGACCCCCTACCCTTCCCCGTGGTAAATTCGGAGAACAACCTCAAGATGTCATCCTGACCCTGCCCGACCACCCAGTTCTCTCTCTCTCTCTCTCTCTCTCTCTCTCTCACACACACACACACACACACACACACACACACACACACACACACACCCTGTAAGGGACATGCCAACTTAGCCCTTTCCCAGTGATTCTCCAAGGCCAGGTGCAGGGCTGGATGAGCAAAGTGACCAACTGAGCCAAGAACAGTCCCTTGAGCAGGCCAGCCAATACCTGACCAGATCCTTTGTCCTGTGAACCACCAATGAGAATAGGCCAGCTAATCCTGTTGCTGAAGTCTGTCCTCTGTAACAAATAAAAGTTGTGTGCTTTTGGGGTCCAGGGATGCCTTTTCCTGCGTGGATGAGCAACTCCACGTACCTGGATTAAAAACCTTATACCCTCATGCTATTGCAGTGGTCACTTTGTCAATCTGTGCTCTGTGGGTGGTGCTCCTGAGATAAGGCCACTGTGGGGTCTTACGACAGAGAAAAACTGCGTGATGATGAATAGATTCAGTATATTCAAAGCCTGGAGTGGATCCCAAAGGAGTAAACGAATGCTTGATCCATGCCGTAGCTCATAGACACTGGCATGTTTGAGGTAGGCCACTAAGCTCTTTAAAATCTGCCCCTGCTTAGTGTGTCAAAACCTTGAGGCTGGTCATAGTAGAGCCAACAAGGGCGGAGGAGAGTTATCCAAGTCACAGGTCTTCAGGAGGAATTCATTTAGGTATTTGTTTGCTTCACCCCCAGCTGCTCTGAACAAAGAAGGCTAGGATGGCCTGGAACTCACAGAGATCTATGCAGCTGTCTCCCAAGAGGAGGGATTAGGATTAAAGGCCTGAGGCACAACACCTGACCAGTTTTTGTGTAGGTATAGGAGCAGATCTAGAGGCCATTAAGGCTGGTTGGAACAAGCAGTCAACTTGGTTTATGACATATGTAATTTGTATGTGGAGGCAAGGGGACAGCTTGTGGGAGCTGACTCTCTCCTTCCACCATACCGGTTCTAGAAGTCCAGCTCAGGTCCTTCTGAGGGGCAGCAAGCACCTTTATCCAGAGCCATTTTGCCGGCTGAGGCAACTTAGCTTAGGTAAATTAGGTTTCAGAATACTGCTTATCCAATTTTTCTGATAATCTTGAATAGAATAAGGGCAAAGCTAGTACTGTTGTTTTCCAAGATCTTACTTCAGATATGTATCTGCTCCAGGTGTGCCAACTCAGCCCTAGGAAGGCAGAGGCAGGCAGAGGAAGGCAGAGGCAGGCAGATCTCTGGTCTCTTTTTTCCCCCCTACCAAATGGGTTCCAGAGGATCATCAGGTCATTAGGTTTGGGAATGCCCTCATTTCTCTATCTGCCGAGCCATCCTACCAGTTCCTTAAATTCTTTCTGTCACTGTTGCAGCAGCAGGCTTTCTACTGAGGGAGGGAAGTCCAAGTCATTGTAAAAAGAGGCTAGCTACCACCTGAGTAGATTGGATTGTTGTTTCCAGCCCTTTGCCTGAGTTATCCCTTTAAACGAGCTCTGCCCTCAGGGGTGCGAGGGTCCAGCAGGTGTTCCACATACCTAAAATGTTAAACATCTCTGGATTTAGAAGTCTGACAAGCTAGAAACTAGTTTAATATTTTCTAGTCTCTCTCTCTCTCTCTCTCTCTCTCTCTCTCTCTCTCTCTCTCTTCTCTCCTTTTTTTGTGAGGGATGTGGGCAGGTGGGCATGGGACAAGGTCTCTATAAACAGTGCTGGCTGTTCTGGAACTGGGTACCTAGACCAGGCTGATCTGCAGCTCACAGAGATCCACCTGCCTCTTCTTCCCTAGGGCTGGGCCACCACACCTGAGTGTCAATGCTCAGATTATAGGCATGTATGTGCCACCACCAAAACCCCTGTTTGTTCTGTTTCATTTTTTTTGAGAGTCTCACTTTGCTTTTTTTTTTTTTTTTTTTTTTAATCTTTGTTTTAGTTTGGATTGTTTGTTTGGGTCTCTCCCTGTGTAAACTGGCTGTCCTCCCACTCGGGCAGATCTACTTGTCAGGGCTAGGATTGAGTGCTTGCACCACCACCACCTGGCAATGAAGACATTGATTTTTTCAAGTTGGAGTCTGGTCTCAAATTCTCAGTGTTGTAGAGAACTCTCCTGCTTCCACCTCCTGTATGGCATACACACAAGCATTTTCTCAACTGATCTACATCACTAGTCCTTTATCCGTCATCTCCCCTTCTCTCCCTCCCTCTCTCCCCTTCTCTCCCTCCCTCTCTCCCCTCTCTCCCTCCCTCTCTCCCCTCTCTCCCCTCTCTCCTTCCTCCCCTCACCCTCTTATTATCATCTCTTCTTTTGTAGTTTTTGAATATAGACTGGGTTTTGTTTTTGGTTTTGTTTTTTTGCTAATTATTATTTTTTTTTATGTTTTGCCCTATGTATGTATGTGTACCATATGCATGCTTAGTGCTTGGTAGAGGTTTGAACATCACACCCCCTGGAACTGGAGTTATGGTTGTCTGTGAACTACATTGTAGGTGCTGGCAATCACACTTGGGTCCTTTGTAAGGTAACCAGTACCGTTGTCCACTGAGGCATCTCTCCAGTCCAAGTCAGTTTAATTAAGCAACTCAGGCTCGCTGGGAACTTATGCTTCCCAGTGCTTGCCTCTTGAATGTACATGTATCACACGTGTGCATGTGTTTGTTACCACATCAAGGTGAAATGTGCGTCTTGACTGCAGAGAATTCCACTGTCCCTTAAAGCAGTAGCTGCTATCAGTTACCAGCTATGAGACAGAATAGTGACAAACTCCCTGTCCTGACAAGGGGCCATCTCCACCTAACCTAACCGGTTGGATTGCCACAGAGGTGGGGGTAGGGAGGTGATGAAATCACGAGCTCCTGTCAGTACCTGCCTTCGTGAAGCATTTGCAGTCAGCTGGCCCAGAGGAAGGGCTGTTTTCAAGCTGTGAAAAGATAAGAACAAACCTGAGTAAGAAAGGCAATTTAAAAATGTTACATGGGGGTTGGGGATTTAGCTCAGTGGTAGAGCGCTTGCCTAGCAAGCACAAGGCCCTGGGTTCGGTCCCCAGCTCTGAAAAAAAGAAAAATAAATAAATAAAAACGTTACATGGCATGGGGTCCCTTGGTTCACACCTTTAATTCCTAGTACTCGGGAAGCCAAGGCAGGCGGATGTTGAGGCCCTGCTAGCCTAAAGAGTGAGTTCTAAGACAGCCAGGGCTGCATAGTGAGGCTCTTTGCAAGAAAAATGACGGACAAAAAAGCTGATAAAACTGATAAAAATAAGGTTAATAATACGCCCACAGTTGCCTCAAACTGGGGGAAAGGGGAATTAACTCTCCAAGTACTGAAGGTTTTCTTTAAGTATTCGACTTATTTGTGTGTGTGTGTGTGTGTGTGTGTGTGTGTGTGTGTGTGTGTACATGTGTGTCATGGCAGGTATGCCCTTCTGCCCTCCCATGGGTTCTGGGGATCAAACACTGTTCACCAGGCTTGAGTGCAAGTGCCTTTACCCACTGTGCCACATCAGTGCTCAGTGGTCCCACTGAAGATTTTGTTTGGTTGTGGCTAACGAAGCCCAGGCTTGACTGCACTAAGAACTCATTTGAACTGACCCTCCTCTCTACCTCTTCATTTGTTTGAGAGTCTCACTCAGGCCCAGGCTGACCTAGAACTCTTTAGCCCCTGGTTTCAGTTTCCAGAGCCCTTCAGGATTGAAGCTCACACACTGTACCCAGAATACTTTTTAAAGATTGGAACAATGCCCGTGCATTGGTATTTAAAAATCTATTTTAGTTTTTAAAACGTCCCACTTGTTTTCACAAAGAAAACGAAGTTTAACATATTTTCATATGTATTGCATGAAGAGAACTAAACTTCCCTTATAATTTTAGGCCAGCACACACACCCATTTATTTAAAATCAGTAAACTTCTTTTATAATTTTAAAAGGATACACTGGGGTGGGGGTGGGGACACATCCCCTTAACCCAGTGCTCAGGAGGCAGAGGCAAGGGCATCCTGGTCTACATAGCAACTTCCAGGCCAGCCGGGGCACAAAATGAGATCCTGTCTCAAAACAAAACTTTTAAGAGAATTTTTAAAATGTAAACCATAGTGCAACTATTCACACACCTAATAGCATTTATGTAACAGTGAATGGAGAGAGAGAGAGAGAGAGAGAGAGAGAGAGAGAGAGAGAGAGAGAGAGAGCTGCTATAGCTGTCTTTCCTGGAATTTATGTATAGACCAGCCTGGTCTGGAACGCGAAGATATCAGCCTGCCTTTGCTTTCTGAGTGCTAAGATTCAAGGCACAGGCAACTGTGTGTCACTCAATGACATAAACATACATACACACACACACACACACACACACACACACACACACACACACACACACACACACATACTATTTCCTTCTAATGTTAACTTATGATGGATGTTTGGGTTGGCCTACCAGTAGATGGCACTCAAACCCCACAGCTTGTAAAGTTTTCTTAAGATCACTAAAGAGCACTAACTTTGTGCTCTGCCTTGGGGCTGAGCAGGGATCTAATGGTGGATCCCATGTCAGAGTCCAGTCCCTTCTTGTACCTGTGTCTCTGCCTTCCTCCCATTATCAGAAGCAGAGGGCAAACTGAGGCATGGAGAAGGGATGAAGAAAGAGGTAGACTTATTGAGCTCCCAGTATACTAATCCCTAAATGTGCATCAGTACATTGGCTCCTAGAAGGGCCCCATCATCTAGGTGTGGATTGATATCCTCAGTTGATGCTAAAACTAGGGCTCATACTTCATTCAGATCCCCAGCCCATAACCCTCAGGCCTCAGCTGGGAGACTCACTAGTAATCTTTTACTTAGAGCCACATTTGCCCACAGGCCCCTTGTTATTTTCCATCCTTGGATCACAAGAGCATCTAAAATCTATATGGGGGTGAATGGGAGAGCTGGAGAGATGGCTCTGTGATTAGGAATACTTGCTATTCTTTCAAGGGACCTAGATTCAGTTCACAGAACTCACATGGCAGCTCCTTACCTCTAGTTTCTGGGAGATCTGATGCCCTCTTCTGGCCACTGGGTATTGCATAAACACGGTGCACATGCATTCTGGTAAAACACTTATACGAGTAAAATAAAAGAAACAAATCTTAAGAGAAAAGAAAAATCTGCTCTCGGCCCAGAGATGCAGTCAATTGTGTGCATAAATCCCTAGGTTCGATCCCCAGCACCGCACAATCCTAATGTGGTGGCACATGCCTGCAATCCCAGCACTTGGGAGGTAGAGATCAAAAGGTGTCAGACGATCAAGACCATCTTTAGCTATAGGAGTTCAGGAGTTCAAGGCCAGCCTGGGCTATTTGACACCTTGTCAGTAGTAGTAGAAAGAAGTGGTTTGTTTTTCTTATAGGAAACGGAAGCACTTAATCGTGTAGGAAGATCTTTCATTGACGTGATCAAGTCCCAAAACGATACAGTAATTTTAATATGCTAGAACTTTAAATACAGTGTTTCATGTTGCTGTGATCCTAGTATTAGACTCAAAGGGAACAGAGTTCTTAAGAGGGATTGCAACCCAATAGGTTGGTAGACATGGTTTGGGGAGGTCTAGAGGCTCTAGCTAGCTGGGAGCCCCCTTCACTGTCTGGGAAGGACTTGTGTGTGCCTTGGTGGAAGTTACCTATATTCATATGGATTCATTATGTCAAACTCTCCTAAAATGGACAGAGGATGTGAGGATAGAGCACTGTGCTCATAGCCACCCTGTTTCAAAGAAGGGACTTTCAGGAGTGTGCCTGATCAGAGCTGCGGTCACCAAAGAATTAGTATTAATTCCTTCCACAAGTCCATGCAGTGAACCTTCCCCCAAGTGGATAACTTGCATTTCGCTTCCATTTAAATGTATCCCCTCATCTCCTTGTATACATTCATGTTGGCCAAACATGAACGTCCCAAGCACTCCTGTCATTCCCAAACAAAGTTTACTCTGGAGAGTAGCTCTTCATTGTACATCCAAGGTGCATTACCTTGTGTGTGTGAACTCACAGAGTGGCCACATCTGTCCAAGACAGATGTCAAGAACGGGAAAGAATTGTTGAAATCGTACCATTCCAAGCCAGATGTGGTGGATGACCATTATAATCAAACATATGGGGTGATAGTAGTGGGGATAAGGCAGGAGGATTATCAGGAGTTTGGTATGGACTACATATATTTAGACTTCTTGTCAGTCTTGGTGGTGCAGCTTTTAATCCCAGCTCTTGGGAGGCAGAGGCAGGAGGATCTCTGGGAGTTTACAGTGAGTTCCATGGAAGCCTGGTCTATGCAGAGACTCTGTCCCAAAAAGCAAAGCAAAATGAAACAAACAAGAACAAAAGCAAAACAAACAACAAAAAGACTTCTTTGTCACGCATTTATTTAAACACTGAAAATTCCCCTACATCCTATACATACACAGCAGAGTAATGATTTAAAGGTTCATAGTGGAAGAGCATTTGCCTAGCATGCACAAAGTCCTACATTTAATCCCCATTAGTATATTACTAATAAAGCCACCCACCCACAGTGCAATAGGGCCCGTCACTTAAATCAAGAAGTCTGAACCATCCGTAGACCAAACAAAGGTCAGGTGACAAATCTGTTCATGGCAGTCAGCTGTTAACTTGGGTACCTTAGGATTAACAAATACGTTACTTTACTGTGTGTTGGGTTTACTGATTTTCAAGTATGGTGTATGGTTGTTGTTTACTTAGAGTTTAAACCTATCCCTTCCCACTTTGTTTTGGGGTGGTCCTCAGCACCTGGCAGCACCATCTGGAAGCTCTTTGCATTCCTCTCAGTGAAGCTGTTTAGAATCTATGCTGACAATGCCCTCTGAGCAGAACTATGGCCTTCTTGGATGGCCAGCATGGGGCTGCTGGTGGGCAAATTCTCTAGGGCTCAGAGCTGGAGATTAAGGTGGTGGCTGCCAGAGGCTACCGGGGCCTGCCAAGCTGTAACATAGTGTAGTCTATTTACCCTATAGCCTGAAGTGGGGAAAAACACACTGGCAACTTCTTTAACCCTATCCATGAAGTAAACAACCTAAAACGTTTCATCTGGAAACCTCACCTCTTATTGCTAAAGACACATGTCCCAAAGGACATCAATTCCTAAGGTCAATATTTCTGAGGTTGTCTTTGTTGCTCAACCGATCCCCCATCCCAATCCCCCACCCTGAGATCACAGGTTCTGTGTTGCTTCAGGATGCCTCTATACCAGAGGATTCTGTCCCCAAGAGCTAGAAGGAATTACTTGCCACCCAAGTACCCACTGAGGGAACAGCCTTGATGAAGCTTGCACTCTGACTCATATGACCTGGTTGTCATTAGGAAGACAGGGTGCGACGCTGAACCAGACGGTCCTGGTGTGTTCTAGATGCATCATTGTCTTGCTCAACTCCTCTCGAAGCTCATCTAGCCTCTTATGATAGGAATCACTCTGGGCACCAAAAATCTCCCAAGGGGTAGAGTACATCTCTAAGCCTAGGCAGCTCAGCTTGGAGGTGTGGAGAAGCAGGCTCTCCAGGGCAGCCACTGAGATGGGGTTCCTTAAGTAGTTGAACATGATGAGCTGAACACATTGGCTCAGGGCAGGCAGGAAGACACTGAGTTGGGAGTCCTTAATCATACAGTTCTCCAAATCCAGGATCCTCAGGGTGGCTGCAACTCTCTCCAGCAGGACTCGAAGGGGCTCGGGATTTATGTTGGTCAGAATGACACCACTCAGGTTCAGGTGTTTGAGCTGATAGATGCCTGGACACTGGGACAGGGCCTTCAAGTCTGATTCTGATAGCTGGGAATCAGTGATAGAGAGCATCTCCAAGGGGGCCTCCAGGCACCTAGGGAGAGAGTAAGTAGTTAGTGGTTACAAGTTGTAGGGGTTCGGTTAGGGAGTCCGAGGGTAGGGTGGATCATTTCCTCTGTCACTCTGGCCACCGGATAAGCATCAACGCCTAGTGTGCTGCCTCGAAGAGTCTGCGCACTCAGTTGCTGGTTGCCTCAGAGGGCAGCTATGCAAGGCTCATGTCTACAAGGCCTCGGTAATAGTTACAGGGTTTGGTATGTGTACATGGGATGGATACCAAGTTGGGCCAGGTCACTGGATGGCCTTTCTTTTAGTCTCTGCTCCATTTCTGTCCCTGCATTTCCTTTATACAGGAACAATTCTGGGTTAAACATTTTGAGATGTGTGGGTAGCCCCATCCCTCAACTGGGGGTCAAGTCTATCTATTGGAGCTGGTTTCTTCCAGTTCCACCTTAAACACTGTTGAACAGTTTGGCTAATGTCATCCCCACTGGGTCCTGGGGCCTCCCCATATCCCAGGTCTCCAGGACTTTCTAGAGGTTCCCCCTGCCTCCTAATCCCCACTGTAGCATATTTTAATTCATTCTCCTGGCCCTCTGGGCATTCCTCCTCTTTCTCCTCATACCTGATCCTACCCCTCCTTCCCCTCTCCCACCCACTTTCCTCCCTCCCTCTGCCTCTCCAAGATTATTTTATTCCTCTTTCTTTCTTTTTTTTTTTAAGATTTATTTATGTGAATACACTGTAGCTGTCTTCAGACACACCAGAAGAGGGCACCAGATCCCATTACAGATGGTTGTGAGCCACCATGTGGTTGCTGGGATTTGAACTCAGGACCTCTGGAAGAGCAATCAGTGCTCTTAACCGCTGAGCCATCTCTCCAGCACCCTATTCCTCTTTCTAAGTGGGATTGAAGCACCTACACTTGGGCCTTCCTTCTGCTTCCTATGGTCTGTGAATTGTATCATGGGTATTCTGAACTTTTTGGCTAATATCCATAGTGAGATACTTAGAGCCAACCATTGGATTCGAGGTCAGGGACTAACATGGGAGGGTTAGAGGAAGAACTGAAGGAGCCGAAGAGGATTGTAGCTCCATAGGAAGAACAGTGTCAACTAACCCAGACCTCTCAGAGCTCCCAGAGACCGAGTGAAAAACCAAGAAGCATATAAGGGCTGGTTCATGGCCCCAGGCGCATGTGTAGCAGAGGACTGCCTTGTATGGTATCAGTGAGATAGGGTGTTGCTTAATCTGGTGGAAACTTGTTTCCCCAGGGAAAAGGGATGCTGGTGGGGGTGAGGGAGGGGTAGGTGGCTGATGGAGGGTGTGAAGAACTCGGGGAGGAGGGGACCCAGAAGGGAGTCAACTTTTGGAATGTAAATAAATAATTTAATAATAATAATAATAAAAAGAGTCCACTCACTGAAGTTACCCATTCTAACTTGAGGCATGACATTATCACTGTGGGACTAGCTCAGCCCACAGCCCTGTATCTCCTTTCCCCAACCGTCAAAACAGACAACCCTAGCTCAGGTTACATCATTAAACTGCCCCAACAAGAAAAGGCTTCGCTGTGGTCTACTGGAAAGCTCCTCGTCCTTCCTTACCTGAACACCTGGTCCATATGACCTTTGAGGAAGCAGGCAGAGTCCAGGGAGAGCTCCTGGAGGCACTGCAGGTTGGGAAACTGAGAGGTGAACTGGCTGACCAACTGATTCTTCTCCTCAGGGGAAATGGAGGCAGGGACATGGATGTGAGAGAGAATGAGTGAGAGAAGGTTTTTCATTTGGCCCAGGTAAGGAGCAAAGATGGCCAGAGTAGACAGCTTCCAAGTGCAGCACACTTCCACCTCCTCCATACAGTCCAGATCTAGCAATTCCAGAACCTTCACGTTTTTCTGGAGAGCTATCGTGTTGATCTTCAGCTTCTTACAGCCAAGCTGCAGCAAAGCTTTTCTCTTTCTCGCCCACAGGAGGACATAGGACAGGCATGCATTCAAGGCTCTCGGCTTGAGGCACAGGTCTATAAACACTTTCAATGACTCTGGCTTGGCTACCGTTTCCAGACCTCTCCTCTGTGACCTTCTCCTACACTTGGCCTCTGAAATGCAAGACGCCGTCTTATCTCCAGCCCACACGGTCCAGAAGGTTTTGTGCAAAGCCCGCAAATCCAGAATTCGAAGTCGGTAATTACTGTGGGAGAAAGTAGAAGTCTTAGACTTAAGACGGGAATTCATCCTTCTCCATTACGATTGGCTGCTTCCATTTTTCGAAAAGGTTTCAAAGCACCCCCACCCCCACCCCCGCTTTTGGAGTCAGAGGCTTGAAACTACAGGCTAGCACTCCTAATTCAGATCTGCAAGGACTCCTTACTCTCAACATCACTTTCCTCCTTCTATTCATCCTGATGTTTGTCATCCCTTCCTCTCGAATCCAGTCTGGACCCACTACTAGTGCCTATGGGAAAAGGCAGGGACAGGTGTCTTCAGCCATAGCTATGTCTGTTCTGAATAGTCCTAGACACTTAAATCCTTTCCCTAGATGTGCAGCAATGGTGCAATGGCCTGTGAAATCCTCATCACTGAGGCCAACATAAGCCTCTAACGTTCCTTCCATTCTCTATTCTCTCTCTACCCTAGACTCCCGGGCCTCTCTTCAGGGCACTTGGCTCTCCCTTACCTGGGGTGAATATTCTGGTCGAGCAGGCCGTCAATCCCATCCAGTATGGTTTGTAAGACATCCAGGTACGGTGCCTTCATTTTCATTAGACCACCCAGTGGGAGACAGGGAAACGGCCAGACCTGCACCATCCTCCTCAGGATGTTAGATCGTTTGTGGGTGAGGGCATCCTTGAAGAGTGGTGGGAAGAGCTCCATGGGCAGGTCCGGCAGAGCAGAGATGGCCACGGCCTCGTCCCTCAGCAGACTCTGCATCGCTAGCTGCAGGAGTGTGGGTGTGGCCTGCAAGCTCATTCTCACAGATCTGGAGGGAGACAGATGATCCTGAGGAAATGTCCAAGAAAAGACACCTTTTCGGGCCAAGGATTAAGAAGCCCTTGTCAATCCAGAAACAAACTTAGGGCCACAGCCACTGCTCTGCCTGCGATTCTGTTTACCCATCCACTTCCAGACAGGATCCCATTGCATGGTGCCCTCACACCTTGAAATGGGTACCAAGGAACCTGAGAAGCTTACTTTGCTTCTTAGAAAAGAGTCACCCAGGGCCGTGGAACAAGGATTAAGAATGTCCTGTGGACCAACACAGTCAAATTCTCAGTTTCTGCCATGAACTTTCTAGAACTCCTTTGCGTTTTCGTGTCTCACAATCTGTTTCCCACCCTGTCTGCTTTCACCCCTTTTCTCTTCTTAGGGTCTCCTATCCAGCTTCATAACCGAACACAGTGGATGTTTTCTATCCTGGCCACGACCTTTATTGCTTTGTTCTGTTTGGGTTAGAAACTGCAGAGACATCAGAGCCACAAATGTTCACAAGGAGATACAGAAAGCTACCCCTGAGAGTAAATATTGTTACAACTAGCTTGAAAACACAGGAACTCCACACGAAGACCAACAATCAACTAACCTGGACCCTTGGGGCTCTCAGAGTCTGAATCACCAACCAAAGAGCATGCAGAGGCTGGGCCTAGGCCTGCCTGCACACACTTAGCAAATGTGGGACCCGAACAACTGGAGCAGGGGCTATCCCAAAAGCTGCTGACTATACACGGGATACATTCTTCTAGCTGGGCTGCCTTGTTGGGTCTCCATGCGGGGGTACTTGAAGTAGCAGGTTGAGGGGGATACCCAGGACGGACCCACCTGCCCAGAGGAGGGGAAGGGGAGGAGGTGAAGGAGAAGGATTGTGGGAGGTGCTGACCGACTGGGAAAGGGGCAGTGAGCAAGATGTAAAGCAAAACAAAACAAAAAACAAAAAACAGGGCTGGGGAGATGGCTCAGTAATTAAGAGCACTGACTGCTCTTCCAGAGGACCAGAGAGTTCAATTCCCAGCAACCATAATAGGGCTCATAACCATCTGTAGCTCTAGTCTCAGGGAGCCTGACACCCTCTTCTGCCCTCTGTACCTTAGGAATTTTAATGATTTTTGATAATCTCAGACAGACCATCTTTTGAAAATGTATTTTTTTCCCCAATTTTTCTTTGTTTCGCATAGACCATCTTTAAGTGCGTCTCCACTCATCTCGTGAGACATCCTTCTGCATTAAGCTAAAGTTTTTTGGCACTACCCTGCCTTCACCTTTCCTTTTCTATTCTCGAAAAACAAAGCAATTTTTTTTTATTCTGCTATACAAAGAAAGTCCTTCCTTATGAAAAGGATGTCTTTTTTAAGGTTACAAGAAACATATTCGCATCCTTAAATGTTCCCTAAGATTTCCCTGCCATGCTTACGGATTGATCCCTGTTTGGTTTCAGGTCCAAGGGGCTGAGGTGCATATTTTAAGTACCAAAGCAGACCTGGCCTCCAGGTTCTCCCAAGCATCACTCAGTCCCTATCTGGCATTCCCCACCCCTAATCCAGAACTTTCTGGCCCAGGGGCCTGTGCTGCCTTCCCCCAGGGGCCCTTCTAAGTATAATCCAGACAATTTGCCTGCCCTCCCCCCCACTCTTTTTCCTTCTCTTTAATGCACTTCCTTTCTCTTTTTCCTCTCCTTTGTCTCCCTCCCGATGGTGGTGGCTTCCCTAGCCTCTTTCCTTGGGGCCGGTGAACTTGCCCACTCAAGAGCAGTTTCCCAACAAACGTGCATTTATACATATTTTAATCTAACTCGAATGGGCTCATTTCGCTGGTAAGAAATAACTTACCAATCCCTTTCATTTTATTTCCTTTCTTGAGACAGGGTCACATTTGTATGGGGAGGGTCAGACAGAGAAAGGATGGAGTCTCTTACAGCACAGGTTGGCCTTGAGCTTTGATGTAACCAAGGAGGACTTTGAACATCCGATCCCATCTGAATGCTGGGATTTGAGGCAAGTATCAGCAGACCCCATTTAGGCCATGCTTGTGCACAACGGACAAGGACTACCCCAACTGAACCTCGTGCACAAACCCTAATTTCCTTTTTCATTGTCACTGGACAGAGAGCAACACAACGAACTTACTAATTTATTAAAAGAGAACTGAATCTGATTACACGCATAATACAATGTAACAAATAAAATTCCCCTCACTGCATAGTGTAAAACTATAGTTATTTGCTGTGATCCCAACGGGTTTTTACTCCCACTTGTACCAAAAAGAAAAAAGACAGTAGACAAAACAAACCAGCCAATGGGCCAATCTGAGGACCCAAGTTTAATCCCCAGATCCCACAAAAAGCCAGACGTGGTGGTGTGTATCTGTTATCCCAGGCTACTACTACCCAACGGGAGGCTACGACCTGCTGCCTAACTGAATGAGCTGGGAGAAATGAAATTACTCCCCGTAGTTATCTTCTGACCTCATGTGCACACCCTATGAGCATCCACATGTGGAGGTTTGGCCTGTTGCTATGTATTGTAATGCTAAATACTTGCCCCCAAGGTCTGGTTGGCTCTGGGATGAGGAAATCCTTAAGTACACCAAGTGATGCTATGTAACCTTGCTCCTTACTTTAAAATTATTGGTTAAATAAAGGTACCAACAGCCTGTAGCTGGGCAGAAGACAGTTAGCCGTGGCTCCAGTTGCAGGGCTTGAGGTCTGAAGCAGAGACCAGGGCCACGAGGGCCAGCCAGGTGGAGTGGGAGTGGCTCAGGCAGAACATGGCAAGGGTATATTGATAAGGAGGTAGACAAAATAGCATAGAGGGCTGATGTCTACCCAGCTCTAGTACCCTTAAGGCTTATTATAAATATAAAGGTTTTGTGTTGGGGATTTAGCTCAGTGGTAGAGCGCTTGCCTAGCAAGCGCAAGGCCCTGGGTTCAGTCCCCAGCTCCAAAAAAAAAAAAAAAAAAAAAAAAGATAAATATAAAGGTTTTGTGTCTTTTATTTGGGAACTAAGTGATCTAAAGTGAGATAGAATGCCACAATTTTAACACACACACACACACACAAATAAAAAAAAGTAAGGCTCTTTTTACATATTTCCTTTCTATATCTCACCAAGCGTGTGAGTAAAGATATATGACATTGCCTTACAGAACTGGCCAGGATAACAACTTCCTGGTCATTGGAAGATCTCGTATAATCAAGAAGGTAGAGGAAACACAGAGGGCTACAAAAATCGTTATGAACTAAGTCTGCAGCTGCAGAAATAATGCCAAAGGCATCTATTTCCCAGAAGAAGCAGAGAGACTCCAGGTAGCTATATAATCCCAGGAGACCAGGCCAACACCAGGGGCAAGAGAGATGGCTCAGCAGTTAAGAGCCCTGCCTGCTAAGGATCTGGGTTCAGTTCACAGCACCCACATAGTGGCTCACAACCACTGCCACTCCAGCTCCCGGGGTTCTGACACCCTCTTCTACTTTCTACGGGCAGCAGGGGTGCGGGTGTGCACATAAGAAAAAGTCTCTGAAAGAGAAGCCATACAGCATATCACACAGGAACCCTAATTCTGAAACTAACAGAGATTTGCTATTCTAATATATTTAGGAATTTCAAGGTCAAATTGCGTTTTTTTTTCTTTTTAATTTATTTAATGTTATGAGTGCTCTGCTGCATATACATCCACAGGCCAGAAGAGGGAATCAGCTTCCATTATAGATGGTTGTGAGCCACCATGTGGTTGCTGGGAACGGAACTCAGGACCTCTGGAAGAGCAGCCACTGCCAGAGCAGCCACTGTTCTTAACCACTGAGCCATCTCTCCAGCCCCAAATTAAGTTTTTTTAATCATTGTTTTACATCCTACCAAAAACAATGACACCACCAAGAATGTATTCATATAATAAGGTTTAAAAAAATACATTTCTTAGAGGGAACTCTCTTTTTTGTTTGTTTATTCTGAGGTAAGATCTCAGTTTGTTGTCCTGCCTGTCTTTCAACTTACAAAAAGGTATGTCTTTGCTTCTGTCTACTGAGTGCTGGGAATTAAAAGTATTCACCACTACTCCCCACCTCCCAAAGTTCTTCCAAACCACAGGCAGGAAAAGCTGTAAACCTGGAACAAAACCAGTTAAGTATTGAGTGAGGGTGATGGAGAGAGTTGGGAAGCCGGAAGGGTAAAGTTGAAGTCCTGGGCCATCATTTGAAGTCATGTGACTCTGTCTCCTGAGTCCTGATTAAAAGTGTGGACCACTACATCTGGCTGCCGCTATTATCATCATCATCATCATCATCATCATCATCATCATCATCATCATCATCATCAGATACCTTCTTAACTTTTCTTGGGTTCCAGGCAGGCATTGAACTACACTGAACCATGTAGCCAAGGGTGATCCTGAACTACCTCCCAGTTGCTAAGGTGACAGGCATGTGCTCCCATGCTTGGTTTTATGTTGTGCTGGGAATCAAACCTAAGGCTTGTATATGCTAGGCAAGTACTACATCACCTGAGCCAGGAGTTTCCCAAAGGACCTCTGTGGACCCCAAAGTCCTGGCAGTGAGCAGGATGCCTGATTAACTCTGTCACTTACCAGAGAGTTCCACCAGAATATGTAACCAGAATAGTGACACTACTCTTCAGGGAGCAAAGGCAGGAACTGAGCCTTCCAGTTATGTTTTATGCAGAAAGCCAGCAAACTGCGAGGGCAGAAGGTTAATGCTCCCAGTAAGACACTGCATATCAGGGAAATCAACTTCCCATCTCATTCCTCATCAGCCAACAGTGGGGGTGGGGAGGAAACAAGCAATTCATCATTTCATTTGATCAGGTGCTCAGCCACATTTCTGAGACCTGTGGTATCAGTATCTGCCTCTCTCCTTCCCATCACTTGTACCTGTTTTTTTTTTTTTTTTTTTTTTTTTAAGGTTAGGGTCTCCTTATGGAGCCTTGGCCTAGAGCATTCTCTGCAGATCAGGCTGGTCCCAAACTTATGGAATTCACATGCTTCCGCCTCCTGAGCGCTGGAATTAAAAGTGCAGACCACTACACCTGGCTCTTTAAAACCTTTTAAAAATAACAACAACAATAATTTTGTGGTTTGTTTTTTTTTTTTTTTTTTTGAGACATGGTTTCTCTGTGTAGGCTTGGCTGTCCTGGAATTCATTATGTAGACCAAGTGGGCCTTAAACTCAGTGATCTGCCTACCTCTGCTTCTGTAGAACTGGGATTAAAGACTTGTACCACCACAGGGCTTTACATTTATCATCATCTCATCATTTTAAGATAATGTCTCTTGGGTTCCAGGCTGGCCTCGAATTCACCATGTAACCAAGGATGACCTGTCTCTACCTCCCCAACTGCTACAATTACAATTACGTGATGTCTGGTTTTATGTAGTGCTGGGGAAGAAACCCGGGGCTTGTGTATAGTAGGCAAGTTCTGGACTAACCGAGTCACCTCCCTTCCCTAGCTCCTCCTTTATCCTTATTTTGGTGCATTTTCCTTCTAGTTATACCGAAGTTGCTACATGTTGCAGCCTACACGGGTAATTCCAGCATTCCACAGTCTCAGAAAGACTGAGCCAAGGGTGGTTACATAGTCAATACTGCCTCAGAACAAAACAAAAACAACTGGTTAGAACCAGTTCCAGAAGCTCTGCTGTCCTCTTCAGTCCTCTGTAAACACCAGGCACTCGCAGGGTGGAGAGACATACTGTAGGCGAAAGACTCAATACATGAAATAAAAACAAAGTTTAATAAAAGGTTTTTTAAAAAGGCAAAAGTCTGTAAAACAGAGTTTATGTTATGCCAGCCTCCCGCAGACTGCGTTGATTGCAACAGGAAGTCGTGCAAGCTGGTTGTGGGCACAACCCTAGCACTCGGGAGGGGAGGAGAATTTCTATGAGCTTGAACTCAGCCTGGTCTACCTATGAAGTTCCAGAACAGCCAGAGCTACATAATAAGAGAGATCCTGTATCAAAAGACGGAAGGACGGAAGGGCGGAAGGACGGAAGGAAGGGAAGGGAAGGGGAGGAAGGGAAGGAAAGGAAGGAAGGAAGGAAGATGGATGCTAGGAAAGTCACACACCTTTATTCCTGGCGCTCACTGAGCACAGCCTATGGATGTCTTCCGACTCCACGGCCAGCCTGGTCTATAAATGGAGTTCCAGGACAGCCAGGTCTACATAATGAAAACTTGTCTTAATACGTAAGTAAATAAGTAAACAAACAAACCACAAAACCCCAGAAACCTGGAAGTGCTGAGCAAGTCGTACACATCTTTACGCTCAGCAGAGGCAGGCAGATCTCTGGGCAGCCAGAGATACATAGTGACACCCTGTCTCCAAAACAAAAACAACAAATAAAGCCAACTATCCAAAGAAGCCAGGCAAGTGACTAGCTTACACCCATCCTTTAGGTTTGTGTGAATGCCTTCCGTGAAGTGTGCTTCAGGTTTGTGACCCATTTCTCGGGACGCACGCCGATCCTTAAACTACCCCGGACTGTTCCTGGACTGCTAGAGACATAAGGTCTGTTTACTCTAACGCCTGTAGAGTCACGGCTGCTTTTCGATCGTCATAAATACCTGCAACGAAGTCTCTGTGCTGAACTCCAGAGGCCAGAGATCTATCTTCTAAGGAAGGTAGTTTAAGGAAATCCTCGTGAACCGCACGCCCGGGACCAGATGAGACTTAGACTCCTCCTCTCCTCCCCTCCTCCTTCTAGCCCCTCCCTTTCCCCCTGCATGCCCTGCGGACGGCTGTTTGCTACTGTTTCTAGGCAGAAAACTTTCAAGACTTAAGGCTAAATTCAAAGAGGCCAACCTTTTTTAAAGTGTCCAATGGTAACTAATCCTCTAAAGAAAACTAAGGCCTCTCAGTTGAAAGGAACAGAAGCAGACAGGCTTCAAGTCCTCGTGTTGTGTTACTGGGTTTTATTTTTTACTTTTTATTTTGTTTTGAGATAGGGTCTCTTACAGCCCAGACTTAGCCTCCGATAAACTATGTAGCCAGTGACCTTAACTCTAGATTTTTCCGTTTTCATCAAAATGCTGGGATCACAGGTGTGCGCCATTTTACACAGTGATCGACACAAAATTGAATCCACGTGTGAGGGAGGTCTCTGCGTGGATCAAATATCCTGGAGAAGCCGGAAAGAAGTCCAGTTCAACAAGACTCAGTAGCCTGGTTCAAACTTTGACACCCGGCAGTTTATTTTAAGTATATTTAAGAACAGCACAGTTGGGGATGGTGGGGGAAGAAGCTTCCTGGTAATAAGTAACACAATCCTGTGTGCACAATAATTCTTAGAGCACAACCGCATCAAAACTCTTTGTAAAGTACCTTTGAAATCATCCGCAAAAAATGAGTATTGGACATTGTGTACCTGTGACATTTCGAGGGTCTAGGGGAGGAGCTGGTGTGGCCTTGTCATACAGATTGCGCAAAGATCATGGGGTATTGTTAACCACTCCCCCTACTCTAGCCTTCTGGGCAGAAAACTGGTTATTCTTCTTTCACTTTGAAAAGACAGCCCTAGCTGTTTAACATTCCTGGTTTCCCTGATGCTTATTGGTGAGTTCAAGAACCTATGTGCTTCCTAGACTCGGTGCTCTACCTCTGAGCTATAGTGCTGTGGAGGAAGACTGGCTTGCCCTTGAATGGCCCTGGGAAGCATTCAGGAGGTTCAGAGGGTGGACTAGTGAGGCAACTTGGCTGATATTTTGTGTAGATAAAGCCCCCACCTGGTGGGAGGATTCCTGGAACTGGCAAGGGTCCCAAAGGGAGTGGAAGACTTGGGGATCTGGGTTCCTATAGCACACGCTGCTAATCTTTGCCTCCCTGGGGACCGTGGAAGTTCCAGTCTAGGAGAAATAAAAGCTAAGCAAGCAGGTAGGAATAACTGGGCTCAGTTTTCCTATGTTTTAGGGACCTCTGAGATTCCTCCTTTCTCAGGGGGCAAAACTGAGGGTGACAACCAACTTGACAGTCACTCGTGCCCTGTGGGTACCAATGTTTTGCCTCAGAAGCCATGCGTGAATACGTCCAGCACCAGCACGCCTTAGCTTTACTACCAAGCACACATCCTTTCCAAGAACAAAACAATCACCTCACCGAGGTGGAAGTGAGGTGAAGAGTTTGGTTTTGATGTTTTTCTTTGTTCGTTTCAACTTGCACTTGGTTTTTCATTTGTTTTGTTTGAGACGGCCCCTAGTAACACAGACTGGCCTCAGACTAGCAAGGTATTCAAGGATTCCTGATCCTCCTGCCTCTCTGCCTCCTGAGTGCTGGGATGACAGACACATTCCACGGTTTAGTTTTCAATTATTCTCACCCCCGTTTTCCAGTGGTAATAATACCAGGCACAAAAAGATTCGGAGTCGAAAACCATATAGCCTGTAAAGTGGTGTCAAGATGACTATCGAGGATGGCAGTGCAGCTTTATGATAGCATTATCCTTCTCTTCCCACCTCCCATGTCCTGATCCCCAAGCAATTCTAGCTGGGCTCTAAACTCAAGGTACCACTGTACTACAGCAGAGAGAAATGTAATAGCAAAGTGTTCTCCATCTTGTCTTGGCTGAACCCAGCTTTGATTCCACCTCTTGCCCTGAAACTCCCTTGGGAAAGTGGGAAAGCCCCCAACCCTGTTCTAGAAACTCAGGGTCAAAAATACCCCAGCCAACTATATGGACTTGGCTCTTGTTAAACTGTTTGCTTGCTTTCCCTTGCAATTGCCAAGCAGAATGCAGTTTTTCTGTGTTCTTTATCTTCAAAATCCCTGTAATATGCATTGGGGCTGCTCTGTGAGAAATGCTTCTCTCTTCAGGCAGTCACGGTCTCCAGACTCTCTCTTTTCTTCTTCTTCTTCTTCTTCTTCTTCTTCTTCTTCTTCTTCTTCTTCTTCTTCTTCTTCTTCTTCTTCTTCTTTTTCTTCTTCCTCTCTCTCTCTCTTTTTCTTTCTGACACACAAGACACAAGCAACCATTCGGTTGCTGAGAATTGAACTCAAGAACTATAGAACTATAGAAGAGCAGTCCGTTCTCTTACCACCCCGCTACCCCCAACCCCAGCCACTACAGACTCTCAATTCTAACTTTAGCCATGGTCTTTGGGCCTTTAGCTTGTAACAGGAACAGCTACTTGTGAATGCATTCTGCTTTAGACCCGGGCCAAAATTATTTGTGCTTGTTTTCTCTCTCTCTCTCTCTCTCTCTCTCTCTCTCTCTCTCTCTCTCTCTCTCTCTCCTCTCACTATGCTTTGGCTGGCCTGAAACTTGTAGATTAGGGTATAACCTTGAACTCACAGAGATCCATCTGTCTCTGCGTCCAGAGGGCTGGGACTAAAATGTGTGCACGACTCCCACCCAGGTTCCTAGCTATGCCTATAGTCTTTGTGTATCAAACATTAGCAGCTACTATGCCCAGCCTTGGGCTCTATATTACTTTGCTTTGTGCCTTGATCTGACAAAATATCTAACATAAACAGCTTAAAAGAAGGAAGGAAAAAGAAAGAAAGAAAGAAAGAAAGAAAGAAGAAAGGTGTCGTTTAATTACCTCAGCTAACTGTGTCTAGAAATTTCCTCATAGTGGTGCTCACGGATGTCTCCTAGGTGATTCTAGAGTCTGTCAATTGGGTTGAGAATTCCATATTAGTCACCACAGGCTTAATATTTTTGTCTGAATTAGCAATTACTACTGTGCCCATTAATAAATGAAGACACAGATTCAGCAGTAACATTGTAGACCTATTACAGCTAGGGAAACCTTTAGGATATCTGGTTTGGTGTTTAATATATATATTTTTTCTTCCTTTCCTTCTTTCTTTCTTTTTTTCATTCTTTTCCTGTGACAGGATCTTATCGTGACAGGGCAAGAAAAGGCAACGTTTCCTCCATCTTGTGTTCTTGCCGAGTCAATTTCAGGATTAACTAGAATTGGATCTCCTTGGTGGAGAAGTTATCCAATTCTGTGTTAAAACCCAAGGTCAGGATGTCCTGGCTGTCTTGTTTCAGCTTCTGCTGAACTGCCTTTCTAGTCAGAACTCCCTCCAGCTCACTGCTTATTTTAGCCTATATTAAAACTTCTTCCTTCAAACTGCTTACTTCTGCAAAGCCCCCCCCCCCCTGCTGAAGCTGCTCAGAAGGATGTCAGGATGTGGTTTATAAACCTGTCTATAAAGTGCGTGGCTATAAAAGTCATCTCTGGCGGCCTACCCATAGCATCATGTAGCTCAGGCTAACCTCAAAGTCACTGTGTAGCTAAGGATGATCTTGAACTTCTTACTCACTGGCTTCCACCCATTGGGTGCTAGGGTAGAAAATATACATCAGGGTTGGGGATTTAGCTCAGTGGTAGAGCGCTTGCCTAGCAAGCACAAGGCCCTGGGTTCGGTCCCCAGCTCCGAAAAAAAAAAAAAAAAGAAAAAAGAAAAAAAATACATCACGTGGGTCAGTTTATGTCATACTGGGAATGGAACCCAGAGTTTCACGTGTACTAGGCAAGCACCCCACCCGCATAGTACCACCTCTAACCCTTTCTCTTTTCGCTGTAGAATCCATTATTTCAGAGAAATTATATAAATAGAAGGAAGAATAGCTTCTAGGAGTGATTGTCAGCTACAGCAGCAGTGGCAGCCTGTGAAAAGTTTGTTGGACTAGCAATGGCAGCAACTCCCCTTTGTCCTACTGATCTAGAAACTGTAGAGTGGGCCAGTGACCCCTCCCCCCACCCCCAGGGCATTCTGTTGCTGGACAAGGGAGAGACTGGGAGCAGAGGAGGAAGGGCCTCCCTGGAAAAGAGTTTGAGAGTCAACCATTCACAGATTGTTTGAGACAGGTTCTGTATCCTGTTGTGATTTTCTTTTGTGTACAGATTTTAATCTGTTTTTGAAGAATATGTTCTTGTGGCGATTATCTCTGGAAAATATGTAACTTGGGGCTATGCGGTAATTTTCTTCCCAATAGAAAAAAACTTTGTCAACAAGGGGTATAAAATGGGGTTAAAAGAAGAGATAACTTGTTAGAACTTGTCTTTGCTTCAGCCATCCTGTGTGTGTGCACGCACACACACACACACACACACACACACACACACAAACACACACCCCTTGCTTTCTTTTCTCTTACTGCTAGCTACCGTAGACATTGGCTCCTGTAGGTATCTGGATTCACCTCTATTAGCCAGCTGCTCTCAGTTTACTCTTTGGTGACAAAGCTGGTCTCTGACATTCAGTGGTAAATAACAATATCAAAATATGAGCCAAATAAACCCTTTCCTCCCCAAGTTGCTTTGGTCACTGTACTTTATCACAGCAATAGAAACCCTAAGACACTGCATATGCATACGTTAGGCAGTCCTAGTCTCCAGGGCCTAAGGTCAATTCTTCCCACAGGTCCAGCTCAGCTGTCTGCACAGGATATGCTATAATGGCCTAGAGGGAATAGGAATGGAACTGTAAATGTTGAGTCGGGTATAGTTGTCCCAGCTGGGGAAAAAGAAAGAAAGAAAGAAAGAAAGAAAGAAAGAAAGGAAGGAAGAAAGAAAGAGAGAGGAAAAAAGAGAGAACCCACAAGGGAAGAATTCATCCTGAAACCCCGCAGAAGGAATGAAGCCCTCTAGACCACATCCCTTGTAGCTGTCTCACCTCCAGAGCTGTAAGAGCATAGGCGTTCATCCCTTTAAGGCAATGGGGCTCTGGTGTTTTGTTACAGCAGCTGCAGCCAATTAACTACCGTGCTGAACTTTTCACAGCTGCCCAGCAACTGAAACTGGAAGAGTTTTTCCTCCTATGCTTGCTACAGGCTGAGCTACCTTTCCTCTCTCTCCGTCCCTTCAGCATTGCCGTCTTGACTTAAACATCTTTCCTCAGGAAAACCTTCATTGGCAATACCTGGTTAGATCAGATTTCTCCATCATGGGGGTCATGGCCTCTGCTTACTCTGACACACCCTCATATTTTTCCAAGGTCTCCAGTCCCACAGGTCTGTTCCCCAACTCCTGTGTCCTGTAGGTATTTAATAGGCCTCTTCTCCTGCTGGAAGGAGGTTCTGTGAGGGCAGCACCAGATCAATCATAGCTCAGTGGATGTTTATGGGTTCACAGTCTGGGTGCTGGAGCAAAGAGGCAGTCCAGCTCTGTCTTCTAGAGCTTTCTTGACCTAACCTTTCTCCATCACCTGATTCCCCCTTCTGTCATCCCTCCCTCCCTTTAGTCATTCAACAAACATTTGTCAAGCCTTTAGTACTCGTCAGTGTCTGAAGTTCTGGATACTTGGAAAAATACGGAAGGAGCCAGAGTAGGTGCAGAGGTTACCCTGGAACAGAAGGCTGGAGGCCAGCAGGCTTCCTGCGAAAGGGATGACACAGACTCAGGCTCTAAATGTTGAGTCACACTATTTGCCTGCAGTGTAAAAATCACATGCTCACTCTGGCTTGTGAGCCAAGCACAGAGAGGACCCCAGCTGTCATGTGGAGAGGCACAAAGACAAGGGCTCAAGGAGCATGAGCGCAGCCACTTCTCTGAGTCCAGCATCCAGCTGGCTCTACACCTCAACAACTGTGTGACCTCAGGCCATTCAGTGAATACTATCTCTTCCTCTGCCCCTGTAAAACAGGACTGTCCCCAATGATTCTGCAGCTTGGAATGTGGCAGTTAATCAGTGAGGGAGTCCACCCTGAGGCAGACATAATACTCAATCCTCAACGAAGGTTACGCTCAGTCAGCTAAGCCCTCTCCTCTCTGTTTCAAAAATGTAAGAAAATGAGTTTCTATTAATTGTTTTTCTGCAAAACAGGTAAACAGTTGCTGTTTGTTTGGGCGGGAAAATACATAGATAATCAAGAAGAACCAGTTGCTCTGACATTGTTGAGATTCGTGAATGGCTGGATGGACAGAGATGGACAGCTGTATTGTTACACCATGTCCGCTGTATGCCACGAGGAAGGGAAGAGAATACACTAGCAGGCGTGTGAAACAACAAAATCCTTTCATTATTCCCACGGCCTAAGTGGAGTCACTAATGGTTCAGGGCCACTAGACAAGGACCCAGGAGCCTTGTTTCTACTGCCAGACCTTAGTAGTACCAAGGTGTAAAATCCAAAAGCATCTGGGCCAGCGTACGGTTATAATTTTTACCAGTCAGAACTGAGGGATTAGAGACTTTCTCAAGGGTTCCATCATTGTCACCTGGCATTGAATGTAAGTGTTTTTGCCCAACCAATCAAATTCATTTGTTCTTTCTGTGGTTAGGAACAGGAATTATGTTCAGGGTAACTATTCTTGCTTAGAAGGGGAATTGGTCAGCTTAGGTAAAATGGAGTTTGAAGTCAAATGGCAGTAAAATTTCCTGTTATCTCCTCCCTACAGTATGAATGCATGTATGCATGGATGAATGAATATGTGGGTGGAAAATGTCTATTTATAGAATGAGTGAATTAATGGATGGATAAATGGATGGAGTGATGCATGTATGTATAAGGGGATGTATGTATGTATGTATGTATGTATGTATGTATGTATGTATGATAGTAGATGTGCTGAGGACAGAGCTATCTTGAGGTGTAGTCCTCTCTCGGGTTGGCCAAAAAGGTCCAAAGGAGGAGGCACTTGCTCTGATGCTTGGCGGGAAGATTTGCGATCTGTGAAGAACAGGGTCTTCTGGGACTGGGATTAACCAGTCCTTAGGAATTCCGCTGGAGGCACAGAATGACAGAGACTCAAAGGAATAGTATGCTGGGTCTGAGAGGCATTCCCAAAGACACAGGTTATTCATATGCATTCAGTTAAGCATCATCTATATACAGGGCATTCATTGTACTCACAGTAGTGGATGCCAACAGCTGGAGTTGGGTTGGAGGCCCCACAGCAGAGAAAGGCTCTTCCCAGAAAGACTGGACTGTAACTCTTCTGCCAGCCTGGTGACCTGAGTTCAACTCCTGGGGCCCACATGGTAAAAGGAGAGAACTGACTCCTCCTGTAAGTTGTCCTCTGACCACATAACACTTTGTGGTGTGTGCATGCTCAAACTTGCCCTCCCCTCAGAAGATATGAAAAATATCCTGGAAAAAGGTGCCAAATTAGAATCATATCCTTAATTTGGGACAAGTTCCCATGGCCAGTGGACCACTGTTCTGGGTGAGAACAAGGCTGTTTTCCCCCCCTCAGGAAATCTACTTTATTCCAACATCCTTAAAGATCTCTCCTTCCCAGACCCCCAAAAAGATCTGGGAACCCAAGGCAGAGGACAATGTCCCATGACTCCCTTTATGCCAGCATACCCATTCTGTAGCCTGAGCAAACATCAGTGAGATGGACGTCTTTCCTATCACCCGCTATTTTGATATACTCCCCAGGTCACTGTCCCTTTTCTCTGCCGTTTCCTCATTGGTCTCAGAGCCAAGAATGCTTCTCACCCTTGGGCCCAACATCCCTTGAAAGTACACACGAACTTGTAAAGATCTAAGGGAGTCTGTGGCCTCTCTCTGCCTCAGTTTTCCCTTCTGTGGAATATGGGAAAATCAAACAAGGACCTGTGATGAGGGTTGCCGAGAAGGTTCAGGGAGTAAGGTTGCTTGCTGCCAAGTCTGGCCATCTGAATTCAAGCCACAGAAGCCAGAGAGAGGAGAAGCCAGAGGAGAGAACCTGCTCACACTAGTTGTCCTCTGACCCCCCCCCCCCATTTAGGAATGCACACACGTGCATACCCATAAACAAACGAACACATTTTAAAGGGCTTTGTGATGGTATTAATCCTGATGGTCAACTTGACAGCTCTAGATTCATCTAAGAGACAAGCTTTGGGCACGCCCATGAGGGATGATCTAGATTGAATTAACTGTAGGTGGTGTCACTCCATGGACTAGGATTCCGAGACAAAAAGAAGTCAACTGCTGAACCTACCTCTCACTTGGGACGCAAGGGACCAACTACCTCCTGCTTCTGCCCCCAGGCCTTCCCCAGCTTAATGAACTGTACTCTGGACCCATGAGCCAGAACAGAACCTTTTTCCTTTAAAGCATTTGTCTGTCAGATCACAGTGACCAATGCAATGGACTCAGGACCCTTTTGCTTTTCTCCTATAGTGTCTCTTTGTCCTCTGTACACACTTGGCTTGACGGTCGTGTTAAAAAGCTTTAATTATGGGATGTAACCCAAAACAACCTATGAGTTTAGAGACAAGATACCATAAAATACAAATCATGATTCCAAGAGATTCCTACACTCCACACAAAACAATGGTCCATAATTCATTCTTGGGGTACATCTGCAGATGTTTGCTATCTCTCAAGTCCAGTGAGGTTGTGGGGTCTTCTGGCTCGGGCCAGACTGTAAGTGGAGTGGTAATTCTCAGGAGCGTGGCATAGGCTGCAGTCGAGTGGGAGGGACTGGGATGGCATGCTCCCTTCTGGACATAGCACACACGGGTAACCTGGGGTAGGATGTAGTGTAAATGCTCTCTTTCAGGCCAGTCTTGGGAGCAAGCCACTTTTGCTGCAGTTGCTCTAATAGTCCATAGTTTGTGGGAGGTCCTGCAAGAGAAACCAGGTTTGAGTGACACAGGGCTTCAGGAGTCTTGCACATAGTGGTTATAAGAACACGTGGAAAGGGCAGTGGTGGGTACACGCCTTTAATCCCAAAACTTGGGACGCAGAGGTAGGCAGATCTGTGTGAGTTGGAGGCTAGTTTGGTCTATAGAGAACACACACCGTAGTCACATCACCCATCAGAGCAGTAAAGCCAATTAGTTCTGGAATGGCATATTAGTTGCCCACCATGGCAATTTTGTGCTAATGGAGACATCTCTAGGAGCTGCCGGGTGTGTGTGTGTGTGTGTGTGTGTGTGTGTGTGTGTGCACAATTGTTCACACTCCTGTTACATTTTCCAGGCCATTATAAAAGAACTAAGGCTAGCAAAGTGAGCAGAGGCCAGAGAGGGCATGAAGGCATGAACGAATGTCTCAAAAGCTCTACCACTACCTGTTTTATGTTTTTGTACACTATACACCCCTATCTTGTTTATTCAATCTCCTCTTATTTATTAATAAGATAAATATGTTTCCTTCTTGGATCAACACCCTGAAGGTGAAAATGTATGCTTAGCGTCACTATGTCCCCTAGGTACCCTAACGAAGATTCAATTATTGTGCACAGAGGGAAGGCCCAGCAGAGGAGTAGAGAATGTGTTGTTTCTGACCACTTTTGGTCCTAGTAAACAGTCCCCATGACATACAGGTGAGGCTGTCATTACAGAACCATCCCTGATGTCAAGGAAAGGAGGCAGGTGTAGTTCCAAGCCACACACAAACCTCATTTTCCTTTGACCTCACCCTCATGTAGGTCTTTGTGATAAGAGCCCACCTCAGCCCTGTGCATCTGTGGTCCCCTCATTGAATAAAGACAGGGGTACAATCTCCAATTATAAAAGTACCAAGAAGGGGAAAGTCAGACTTCTCTGGCAGCCACAGCAACTTCTGTCCATTCCAGGTACGCAGGGCAGGCAAGCTTGGGTTATAATTGTGCCGATTGTAGTGGTCATCATAGGTGCTGATCAGATAGCGATGCCAGGGCTCCTGGTGATGGGTCATCAGGTAATTGTGTGGGAGACCCTGGAAGGACACAAGCAGTCGCCATATTATCCATCAGAGCAATGTGTCCCTTCCAGCCCAGGATAAGGGCAGTGACCACCTCCCAAGAATCTCCAGGGGAAAGAAAGCCTCCATCGGTCACCAGAGACTTCTAAGGGCCACAGAACTGTCTATCTCACCGGACCCCTTCCTCTTTCAGTTATATACCCCTGCTCGCTGCTTTCACATCTCTGGCCAAGTACATTCACCCCCAGGGTGAACTACAATGGTAAATTAGTATTAAAATCAGGACGATCTGCTGAATGGAAACTGTCAGGGCCGCTCAGGGTGCAGCTTTGGGATCTGACATCACATCCTTTGGTTCAATCTTTCCTTGTCACCCTACCTGCCTGTTTCCAAGGCAAGGGGGCATTTGGGCCTCACGGTCCCTTCATTTACTCTTGGAAGACCCAGAGAAGTGTCTGCAAATCGCCTTTCCCCAGGAAGGGTTTACGATACCCTCAGCTTCAAAGCAAGGAGCCCTCTCTTCGGTGAAGAGTTATTTACCAGGAAGGAGAAAACTGTTTTTCTGCCTTTGGGATGCCTGTCTGAAACTGGAGTTTCCCGAACGAAATCCTTCTAGCTTCGAAGGGAATTCTAGGGAACAGGACTGATTGAGGGGATGGCGTGTTTGTCGTGGGCTATAGAAATCCTGTACCCCAGACTTCAAAAGGTGATCCCATTAATTAAAATCAGAGCACAATGCCAGAGAGAGACGAACGGGTTAGACTGGATATGATGCAGAGTTCCCAAGCTGCACCAGGAGGGACTAGGAGTGGCTTTGTCATCTAGCCAGTGAGCTGGTGGTATTCCCTGGGTGATAGAAGGTCAGGGGCTAACAGAGTTTTGTTGGCGTTTCTTTGGGTTCTGAGTGCCGCCCTGCTGTCTCAAAAATGATACGGTGGCAAAATATTTTCTTAGACCCTTCGGCTCTCATGAGGAGGGGCATGCAATACCATTTATGGCCACACGAGGTGGCAGAGAGCAGGCCAGGGACAGCCAATTAACCTTGAGAGAGGGACTTGGCGAATCCTTAGGAACAGAGAGAATATTGAGGAAGGAAGTTCTGGTTGTTTGGCTGTGTGTGGGTGTATGGTGGTTGTTGTTGAGTGTCAGGGAACTTTTTTGAGAAACAGTTTCTCTTTGTAACAGCCCTGGCAGTCTTGGAACTCACTCTGTAGACTAAACTGGCCTCGGAATCACAGAGACCCACATGGTTTCTACTTCCAGACTGCAGCAATTAAACTGCTGGGCCTTCAGGGGAACTTTAAAATAAATATGTTATTTTATCTTTATTTATTTGCGTGTGTGTGCGCGTGCACGCGCGCCTGCGTGGAGATCAGAGGTCAACTGGCAAACCTTATGCTCTCTCCTTTCACCAAAGAATAGTCAAGGGATGGGATGTCAGGTGTGGTGATAGGAGCCTTTTGCCGAATAAGCTACCTTGCCAGCTGGCCCTCATGAAGGTTTTGTTTTGTTTTATGGTTGGTGGTGTTTGTTTTTGTTTTTAAAGATTTATTCATTTATTATATATAAGTACACTGTAGTTGTCTTCAGATGCATCAGAAGAGGGCATCAGATCTCTTTACAGATGGTTGTGAGCCACCATGTGGTTGCTGGGAATTGAACTCAGGACCTCTGGAAGAGCAGTCAGTGCTCTTAACCGCTGAGCCATCTCTCCAGCCCTTGGTGGTGTTTGTTTTTATTTTTTGAGACTGTGCCTTTCTGTGTAGGCCCAACTGGTCTGGAACTCCCTATGCAGACCATATTGCCCTAAAATTCATAGAACTCCACCTGTCTCTTCCTCCTGAGTACTGGGATTAAAGGTGTACGTCATCACACTTAGAATCTCCTGAAGTGTTTTATTGTCATAAAACAAATCAAAGCCATAAAATGAAGTATTTTCCAAATGCATCAGTTGGAACATCAGGTAGGTAAGTTGTAACAAAATGGAGAAACCTCTGGGACATGTCTCAGATGCTGTGTGATGAAGTTCTCAGCTTTGGTTAGGGGAGAGCTAGGTTAATGCATTTCAAAAGGATTTCCCCAGATAGCTAGAAGGATGTTGGGTCAGACACAAATGCAGTGAGTGGCTGTTAAGAGGAAGAAGTTGGCTCTGTAGCTGTAACATTCTGAAACATTTCAATCAGAAAGTTCTGATCAGTCAATCAGGCTTGTGGAACCTTTTAACACAGGTGCAACACCCCCCCCCCCCCACCCCACCCCACCCCCCGGGGACTTCAGTCCCTGCTAAAATGAAAAGAATTTCAGTTCATGATGAAATAAAATTAAGTTGTGCTGGAGAGACGTTTCAGCTGGTAAAGCTGCTTGCTGTCTGGGGACTGGGGGTTGATCCTCAGGTTCCACATGGGGGATGGAGAGAACTGATTCCTGTAGATTGTCCTCTGACCTCCACACGTGCACACATCCATTGGTGTATCCCACAGCGAAGGAACAGATAATTTTTTAAGTTAAAAAAAAATTAAAAAAGGGCTGGAGAGATGGCTCAGTGGTTAAGAGCGCTGACTGCTCTTCCAGGGGTCCTGAGTTCAAATCCCAGCAACCACATGGTGGCTCACAACCATCTGTAAAGAGATCCGATGCCCTCCTCTGGTGTGTCTGAGGACAGCTACAGTGTACTAGTATATAATAGATAAAAGAAGTCTTTTTAAAAAAGAGAAGAGATACATGCACGGTCTGATTTATAGAAAAGCCACTCACTTGTTCCTTTACCATTAAGCCACACAATTTGAAAGAGTTTGTTCCCTGCCTTTGGATTCTGAATAGCTGATTTCCAGGGTCCCTCCTTACACTAAAATTCTGATTCTTACAAACCACACTTTACTCCTTCCTTTCACCCACCTAAGTTTGAACAGGTGCCAGGCAGATAGAATGGGGAGGCAACAGGCTGGCAAAACAAAACACTCAGGATTCTCACTTGGGATTCTCAGAGTGTGGTGGCACAGAGCACGACTATGTCCTATGGATGAATGCTGACAAGCTTGTCCCCATCGGAAGAAAGTCTGGTAGGAGATGACCCTCCCTGATGTACCCAGAGTCTCTGAAACACTCCCACCTGCTAATAAATGTCACTTTACCTCCATTTTCCTTTTTGTATACCACCGAGAAATGTAGTCTGGTCTGTGGTCTGGGAAGGGAATATATTCCATCCTGTAATTGCACTGAGGTGTGTGCTCAGTGGCTTTGGTGAACTGGAAAAGAACATATATTCATGAGAACATCTGAGATGCTGCCTTTCATACCCCTGCTTTATCCCTCAGAATATAGGCAGGTAGAGAGTGAATTAAAAAGTCCAGGATAAGAAGGGCTTGAGCTAAAGGTCTCAGAGTCTGTCTCAGACTCACTTGGCCACTTTCCTTTGTCCTTTCTTTTTTCTTTCATTTTATTCCAATTTTTATTTTTATTTTATGTGCCCTAATGTTATACCTTCATGTATGTGTATAGGGGGGTGTTTGGTCCCTTGGAACAGTTGTGAGTTACCATGTGGTAGCTGATAATTGAACCCGGGGCCTCTGGAAGAACAGCCAGTGCTCTTAACCACTGAGCTATCTCTCCAGCCCAGATCTATACTTTCTCATTTTGTTCTTGGCATTCCTCTATGCTAGTAGTTCTCAACCTTCCTAATGCTGCAACACTTTCATACAACTGTTATTATAACTACATTAACATGTATAGTATGTGGTGACCTCTAACTCTACAGTTACTCTCATTGCTATTTCATAACTGTAATTTTGATACTTTTATGAATCATAACACGAATATCTGACAGTCAGGTTATCTGGTATGTGACTCCTGTGAAAGGACCATTCAATGATAACTGACCACTGCTCTAAAGTCTCTTCCTTTCCTTTCTCCTTTCTGTTCCTCATTTTCCAACCCCTTCTTCCCTTCTTTCCTTCCTTCCTTCCTTCCTTCCTTCCTTCCTTCCTTCCTTCTCCCCCCCCCCCCAGTTTGGTTCGGTTTTTCGAGTCAGGATTTCTCTGTGTAGCCCTGCCCTGAAAGTCACTCTGTAAGCCAGGCTGGCCTTGAACTCACAGAGATCCCCCTGCCTCTGCCTCTTGAATGCTGGGATTAAAGGCTTACACCACCACCGCCTGATCAATTTTAGTCATTCACATTGTTATTCAGTCACCCCCAATATTCCTATCCAGAATGTCCACATCCCAAACACCAGTGCCCATTCTTCTGGCCATGTTACTTTCAGTTTCTATGAGTGTGCATATTCTGGACACCCAGAAAAGGGGTCACATAGTGTTTGTCCTGTTACACTGAATGCATTTCACTCATGTCTTCAAGATTCATTCACGAGGGAGGTTATACAAATTTCCTTCCTTGTAAAGGCTGTATGACCTGGCATATCTTGTTGACCCATCAATCCGTGGGTGAGTACCCACATTGTGTGCCTCTCTCTTGGCTAAATGTGAAGAATGTTGCTCTGCACGTGGGTACAGCAGCATCCTTCTGAATCTCAGGTTTCATTTTTTAAAAAATATTTATTTAATTCATATGAGTACACCGTCACCGTATTCAGACACACCAGAAGAGGGCATCAGATCCCATTACAGATGGCTGTGAGCCACCATATGGTTCCTGACAGTTGGATTCAGAAACTCTGGGAGAGCAGTCAGTGTCCTTAACCACTAAGCCATTTCTCCTGCCCCCAGTTCTCATTCTTTTCAAGTTATGTACAGAAGAGCTGGAAGCTTATGTGGTCATGATATGTTCAATTATTTCTATTCCTTCCCCCCTCTTATTTTAAAAACATTAAAAAATTAATTTTATATAATAAAATTACATATATATATAGTTTATGGGTGGTTGTGAGCTAACTTGTGTGGTGGGAACTGAACCTAGGTTCTCTGGGAAAAAAACAAACAAACGAAAAAACAGTAGTCTTAACTACTGAGCCATCTTTCCAGGTCCTCAAAATTTATAATTTTAGATTTATTTTTATCATCAAAATATATTTAACAAATTCTCAAAGAATAAATAAAAACACCTCTAGTAGATTTATTTGTTTTTATTTCATGTGTATAAGTGTTTTGCCTGCATATGCCACTTGTGTGCCCAGCGTCTTTAGACATCAGAAGAAGACACTGGATCTCCTGGAAATGGAGTTGCAGATAATTGTGAGTCTCTGTGTGTGCTAGGAACTGAATCCAGGTCCTCGGAACAACTATGCATCTAACTATTGAGTCAGTACTCCAGCTCTATCTTAAAAGAAATGTTTTTTGATTTTTATTCACTATAATAATTGTATGTATGTCATCGAGTGTGCATATGTACAGGTGCCTGAAGAGACCATTAGTATTAGAATGTACTGATATACTGAATATACTGGAAATATAGAGGCAGGGGGAGCGCTGCCTGATGTGTGTTGTAGTAAAATAAAAAAAAAAGTTTCTTTTATCCCACACTAGATCCAACATGACATCTGTTGGACATCTTCATCTCAGTCAGGAAAGTGCCTCACCCGCTCTGCTCCATCCCTTATCACTCTGCCGATGGCCTCCCTCTGAGCCTGGCAGCAATCTCTCTACCCATCTAGTTCCCAAGGCAGGTTGCCACCATGCCAGACATACACATCCCAATTCTGTGGCGGCCCAGTGGGTCCAGCCACCACACACTCTCTCAAACTCAATTAAATCAAGAACACAGAACATGATAACCTCTAACCCAATTGATAAGATATAATTTGCTCATCTAGACCTACAAAGTCCTGTATCCCTTAAGAATATTCATTAACAACCTGTAAATGTGCAGAGAGGAATCTAAACATTGGCCTCCATGTTCTCTCAGCTGCTTCCCTCTCTCTTGTTCCTGTCTCCTCCTCATCCTCTCTAAAACTTTTCTCCTACCCATCCTTCCTTCTCGTCCAATGGCAGGCCTTGTTTATCTTGTACCTGCCCTCACGTGCATAATGACATCATCCTACAGATGTGGGTATTGGGAATCAAACTAGGGTCTCTGGAAAAGCAGTGCATGTTCTTGACTGCTAAGCTATCTCTCTAACCCCTTAAAAACAGTTTTTAACATGTATTTATTTGACAGGGTGGGGGAATGTGGCGTATACGTGTGTCTGATGCATGTGTGGGGGTGAGAAGACAATCTAGGAATCAGTTCTCTCTTTCAGCCGTGTGGGATCTGAGGATTAAACTCAGACCATAATGCTTGGCAGTAATCCCCTTTACCCACTGGGCCATCTTGGTAGCCACCCCCCCCTCTCTCTGTCTGTCTCTCTGTCTCTCTTTAAAGATTTAATTAATTAATTAATTTTATGAATATGAATACACTTAGCTGTCCTCAGACACACCAGAAGAGGGCATCAGATCCCTTTACAGATGGTTGTGAGCCACTGTGAGGTTGCTTGGAATTTAACTCAGGACCCCTGGAAGAGCACTGACTGCTCTTAACCTCTGAGTCATCTCTCTAGACCCCAAATATATATTTTAAAAAAGAAAAGAGGGCTGGAGAGATGGTTCAGAGGTTAAGAGCACTGACTGCTCTTCCGGTCCTGATTTCAATTCCCAGCAACCACATAGTGGCTCACAACCATCTGTAAAGGGATATGATGCCCTCTTCTGGTGTGTCTGAGGACAGTTACAGTGTACTCATATACCTAAAATAATTAAATCTTTAATTAATCTTTCAATTAGAAGTTCATCCTTGAGAAGGACTCTTTGTCTAGCTCCCAATGCTATTGCCTGAAGTTTGTTGTATGTGGGTAGGGCCCAGTATCCTGCTCTCATCATTTTTCTTTCCTTCCCTCTCTTCTTTCCTTCCCTCCCTCCTTCCTTCTTTCTTTCCTCCCTGCCTCCCTGCCTCCCTTCCTCTCTTCCCTTTCCTTCCTTTCTTTTTTATTCTGAGACAAGGTCTCAGTATACAGCTCAGGCAGGCCCCAAACTCAGAATGCTTCTCTGCCTAGGCCTCCCACATACCAGATTAAGTGTGAGAAGGTAGATGGGTCTCTAACCACTGAGCTACATCCCTAGCTTTTTTTTTCTCCTCCTCCTCCTCCTCCTCCTCCTCCTCCTCCTCCTCCTCCTCCTCCTCCTCCTCCTCCTCCTCCACCTTCTCCTCCTCCTTCTTTTGACTCAGGCAAGTCTTGAACTGATGATCTTTTGTCTCAGGGTCCTGGGGTTTTGTGCCACCACACCCTCTGCACCATTATTCTTAAGAGGTTATTAGTTTGATTTTTTTTCTTCACATCTTTGCCTTGATATCAGGGTAATGCTGGTTTTATTTTTTCATTTTATTTCCTCCCCTTCAAATTTGTAGAGTATTTGAGAAGGATTGGTGTTAGTACTATTTTTAATTTTTATTTTATAAAGTAAAACACGTTAAGTTTTTTACGTGGATGCCTGTCTGTTCACCAACTGCATGCAGTACACACAGAGACCAGATGATGGCGGCATTGGACGCCCTGGAACTGGAGTTACAGATCCTTGTGAGCGATCGCGTAGGTGGGTCCCATAGCAGAGCCGCTTTAACCGCTGAGCCTTCTTTCCAGACCCCAGTGTTATTATTATTTCTTTTTTATTTTCCTTCTTTTTTAAATTTTTTCTCCATGTTTGATGAAGTTCCCCAGTAAGTTCTCTGTCTTGGAGTTTCCTTTAAGGTTCTGATTACAAATCCAGTTTCCTGATAATTATAGATCTATCTCAGGCTTTTTTATTGATTTAGAATTCAGTCTGATAGATTGCGTGTTTCTAGGAATTTACATATCGATTTTCCAGTTTTTGCAGGGGTTGGGAAGATGGCCCAGTGGTTAAGGGCATTTGCTGCTCTGGCAGAAGAAAGGAGCCTCCAGTACCCATGCCAGAGACTCACAACCTCTTCTGATTCCAGTTCCCAGGGTTCTTATGGCCTCTTCTGATCTCCATAGCATTGCATTCATGTGGCGTGTGATTAGATACACATAAATAAAAATCAAATCTCAGAAAATAATTTTTAGTATAGTGATTTCCCCACTTTCATTTTACTATCTAAAGTTGTTTTCTTTGTCATCAATGGACTATGAATTTTGTCCATTTGTTTCTTTTTAAAAATATTTATTAGCGCTTGTGAGTTTGTACAGCGTGGGTGGACTACATGGTGTGGTATAGAGTGGTGCATGTACATGTGTGAAATGCATGATGTCTGTGTAGAGTATATGATGTGTCTAATATATGGTGTGTGTGCATCGTATGTATGTTGTGTGCAGTGTACATGGTATATATAATCTATGTGGTGTGTGTGGAGCATATGGTGTGGGAGGTTTTTATGGTTTGTGTAGTGTGTACGGTTTGTCTAGGCTGTATGTATGTAAGTGTTTTGTGCGAGTATGTTGTGTATGGTGTGTGTAATTTGTGTATGTGATGTGTAAGAAGGCACATGTTGTCCCATGTTTGTATGTTGTATATGTGGTGGTCAGAGGACAACATCTGGTGACATTCTTTGCCTTCCCCTTGTTCAAAGAGCGTCTCTTATTGCTGGCCACTGCACTGTCCAGCCTGGGCTGGCCTGCAAGCTTCAGAGAATGCTTGTCCTTTTCCCTCCCCTTTGGCTATAGGTGCTGAGATCACACACTTGCCACCACAGCCAGCATTTACAAGGACTCCTGGGATCTGAACTCAGGTCCTCAGTTTTACACCATGTGCTTGTAAACTGGGTTAGAATCATCGGAAAAGAGGGAACTTCGATTGAGAAAATGCCCCCATCAGATTGGCCTGTAGACTAGTCGGTGGGAGTATTCTCTTAAGCCAACAAGTGCACCGGATGGCAGTTACTGGTAGCAGTGGGTCAGGCACTTCCAGCTGTCTGACTGGCTGTTATCACAGAGGGAGAAAGTGTTATCCCCTCAACCTGCCTCCGTGACAATTCACAAAAGTGGTTCTTCCCCACTTCGAGACACTTTGGTACAAAACTTCCGTTTGTTTCAACTGTTACCCATTTCAAAATTTAAGATGTTTTGGGTCTCAAATATCCCCATTACCCACTCCCATAAGCAGCTGGAAGCTTCCAGGAGCAAAACTACGGCTGAAGTTCAAGGGCCATGCAAGGGCTCAAGTAACGAGGCCAGCCTTCCTCCATCTGATGCTCCACTGAGCGCCTTGTCCAGGAAGGAGACTGTCTCTTGGTAGGTGGAAATTAAATCTGTAATCTGTCTAAGTACAATTCACACAGATTTTAAAAAAAAATTGAAAGAAAAAAAAGAGGGACAAACAAAAACCAAAACCCCTTCCAGTTTCACGGCTCAGTCCAGGGGAATGGTCTCTAACAGGCCCAGCTCTAGATCAGATGTCACTCTACATCTTCTTGTCACCTTTCTCCTCCAGTCCTGTTCTCTCAAGGTGCTCCTCTGGATGACAAGCTGGACACCCAAAAGGAAATGGGTTCAGAAAATACTTCCCAGATGTCCTCCAAGGCAAAACCAATGTGGTCGCAGGTCTGGTAGTAGAGAGGGCGGAAATCTACCTAAAAAAATTGCATTTAAATCTGAGTCAAAAACCAAAAGCCCTGAGTCTCACTTCTCATCAACTTTGTCTCATGTTGTTCCACACCCTGCTTCTCACACAGGGCCACTTAGGACTAGGGAGCAGCTAACATGGACAGAGCGGCTAGCTTTGCAGACTCTCAAAGCACAAACCCCTTCCTTTTCACTCTGAAAAAGCACGGTTCTATCTTCATCCAAGAGCTGGAAGATTTGGTGTGTTTTTTTGGAACCATCAATGAAAAGAAGCAAACTTTTCCTGTTATTTTTTTTTTTCATGTTTACCAATCAGAGCGGCAATCTCTTGACAGTTCAGTAGCACACAGGCTGACTTGGCCAAATGGACTTATGAATGGACGCATTTGGAACGCATATCGCTACCGAAACGGAATGTGGGAATATTCCATGCACTTCGCCTCTCATGTTTAGGATACAATAGTCTTTCTGAAAAGCAGATGCCTTTTCTACTACAACTCCTTGTCCTGGGCCTCAGCTTCTGATTAGTCAGACATAGAACTCTCCAATGAGCTGTCACCAGTGCCCTTCTTCGGTTCCTTCAGGCCTCCGTTGCATACTTCAGGACGTACTCTTTAATTTTCTGCTTGTATTTCTCTGGTCGGTGGAGGTACATGGCTGCAGCAGTGACACCATTGAGAGGATCTATGGGGTTAGGATAGGCCAGCAACTGGGGCACAAAGGCCTCAAATATATTGGTAAGATCATAGAGAGCTGTCCAAGTTTGATTAATTACATCTAGACACACAGTTCCTGACGCTTCATCAATGTGAGGAAGGAAAATTTTATTCATGAATCCTACAGATGGAGATTTGAAAGGGTATTTATCACGAAGGTCCACTCTAACTTTCCACACCCCACCTTCATATGGAGTTCCCTGTGGTCCATAAAACTTGTAGGATTGTAACTCCATGTTTGCTTTCAATGAGCTTGACTACACCCGTGTTATCCTTCTCTTGCAGGATGGCGTGGTGTCGCTGCTGCTGCTTCCTCTCCGCCTGCCCTGCTGGCTCTCCATCTTGGCTCCCTATCTTGGCCCCGGGCCCGGCTCGCAGGGCCCCGCAGTCTCGCCCGCTCCTCGGCGGAGGTGGCAACATCCGCGCGGTCCCGTGGGGTCCGCTCAGCGGCCGCCGCACCCGCCCCGGGGAGGGGAACACCCCGCACTGTCCCGCCCAGTGGGGCGGGGACCGAGGGGCCCGCGTAGCTGCCAAACAGCTGTGGCTCCGCCCGGGTCCAGGCAGCCGCTGCTCCACACTGTGCACCGCCCCCTCCCGCCTGCGCTCCCTTGTTTGCTTGCCTGCCTGCTCCCTGATTTCTACATGGTGTCAGAAAAGGATCTTTGTTGGATTTCGGGTTTTTTGTTTGTTTGTTTTCTGTTTTTTTTTTTTTTTTTTTGGTGGGGGGTGTTGTGAGACTTGTTTTGTGACCTATGACATGGTCCTAGGAATTTGTCATGTGTGCTTGAGAAACGTGTATCCTTGGACCGAACCCAGGGCCTAAGCGCTCTACCCCTGAGCTAAATCCCCAACCCCTAGATACATGCATATATTACGTTCAAACAGTTTGCGGTGGTGCTCAAGCCCTTTGTTTCCATGTTGACCTTCTGTTTGATTGTTAAATAAAGCATTAAGATATTTTTTTTCTTGGTTTTTCGAGACAGGGTTTCCATGTGTATTTGTAGCCTTGGCTGTCCTAGAACTTACTCTGCAGACTATACTGGCCTTGAAGTCAGAGAGCTGCCTCCTGAGTGCTGAGATTAAGGGCAGCACAACCACCCAGCTTGGGATAATTTTAAAAGAGAGATTGTTTTTGTTTTTATTTTACATGTAAGAATATTTTGCCTTGGGCTGGAGAGACCACTGGCTGCTCTTCCAGAGGTCCTGAGTTCAATTCCCAGCAATCACATGGTGGCTCGCAACCATCTGTAATGGGATCTGAGTGTATTCATCTACATGAAATAAATAAATAGATATTTAAAAAAAAGAATGTGGGGTTGGGGATTTAGCTCAGTGGTAGAGCGCTTGCTTAGGAAGCGCAAGGCCCTGGGTTCGGTCCCCAGCTCCGAAAAAAAGAACCAAAAAAAAAAAAAAAAGAATGTTTTGCCTTTATGTGTTTGTGTGTACTGTGTATGTGGCTGGCGCCTGTGGAGGTCCGAAGTGGGCATCAAGTTACAGATGATTGTGAGCCACGATGTGGGTGCTGGGAATGGAACCCAGGATTCTCTGGAATAGCAGCCAGGGCTCTTAACTGCAGAGTCATCTGTCCAGCCCCTGTTTCAATCACTTAGTGAATATTTATTTCGAGGCCTAAAGCAGGTTCAGACTAAACAAAATGATACTGTAATTTCTTATAATATAAGCCCTTAATACAAAGTTTCTGAAATCGAGAAAATCAAGCCCGGACCACAGGACTTGAAACTTGCCATGAACCCTGATGACCAGAGTCTGATAACTGGGACCCACCTGGTAGAAGAAAAGAACTGACTTCTAAAAATTGTCCTCTCACCCCCACAGTGTATCAGCAAAAGGCACCACGCCCAAATACACATAATTGAACAATATTCGTTCATTTGTTCGTTTGTTTGCTTGTTTGTTTGAGACAGGGTTTTTCTGTGAAAGCCTCGACCATCCCAGAACTCATTCTGTAAATCAGGCTGGCCTTGAATTCAGAGATCCACCTGCCTTTGCCTCAACATTGCTGGGATGAAAGGTATAAGCCATTACGCCCAGCTAAAAAATTTTAAATTCTATTTTCAGGGCTCAGGGAATATAGGTCAATGTCAAAGCGCTTGCCTAGAATTCACAAGACCCGGTGCTCCGCCTCCAGCATCAAAGTAAATCTATCTTGAAAATTTACCTCCCACGCACTTCAAGGTCTCCTTTATGCCTGCCGCTTCACCAGTGCCTCCTCATGACCTACCTGATAGGCACACGGCATTCTGTAAATGAGTTTCCCAATTAACCACAATGCCAGTGTTCTACCAATGTAAATAAACAAACACAAAAGCCCTCAAGGAGCTCAAACCCACAGTTTATAAGAAGAAACGCACACAGCGTAAGGACTGTTAAAACTGTAAACCTCTTGTCTCTAGCTACAGTTCGTTAGATGTGCAGATGGGACTACACGAGGCTTCAATTCGCTGCAACAAATGAGAGCAACATTTTAAAAATTCTATTTCCTGATTTAATTGGCTATGATATAGGTTTCCTGTGATGAAACAAGACTGTGTGTGTTTTCAAAGCTTGTCACATATTTTCTACATAGATGCGCGGAGCAGGGGTGGCTGGGGTGGAACATGCCATATATGGGGAACTCAGAGGACAATTTGTGGGAGTCAGTTCTCTCCTTCCACCCATGTGGCTTCCAGGGATCAAACTTAGGTCATAAAGCTAGGGGACTGGCACCTTAACGCACTGAACCATCTTGCATGTCCTGTTTTTTTTTTTTTTTTTCTTTTTTTCGGAGCTGGGGACTGAACCCAGGGCCTTGCGCTCGCTAGGCAAGCGCTCTACCGCTGAGCTAAATCCCCAACCCCATCATGTCCTATTTTTATTTTATTGCTGTCACCAATGACACCAACATGAGTTCTGTGTTCGTTTGCATAGATCTACAGCTTTTATATATTTCTCCCCTAAATTGTGTAGGAAGTAACAGGTAGTTACAAATTTTAAATTACATAATATTGTTTTTTTTTTCTTTTTATCTTTGTGTATTTTCATTTAAGGGAGCTATCGTCCCTTTGTCTTGACTTGAATGATTACGTTGGAAGGCGGGTCTCTGGCTCTCCAGAGCTCCAGCTGATAAACTCCCTCAGTTTTTGCCTGTCTCGAAATATCTTCATCACTTCCTTGTTTTTAAAGGGCAGTTGTGTGAGCTATAGAATCCTTAATCGACAGTTCTTACTCTTTACTTTGAATATGTTATCCCACTGCTTCTAGATTTTTTTGATGTAAAACCTCCACTGATATACTCTGGTAAGTTATCATTACTGTCCCTGATATATTATTGTTCATGGTCTTTCTATCTTCCTTCCTTCCTTCCTTCCTTCCTTCCTCCCCTCCCCCTCTCCCTCCCTCCCTCTCTCTTCCCTTCTTTTCTCTCTTCCTTTCTTCCTCCTCCTCCTCCTTCCTCCTCCTCATTCTGTAGATTTATTTAGTTCATGTATATGAGTGTTTTGCCCGCATGCATATCTGGGTACCATACACATAGCCTGTATGCCTTGAAGGCCAGAAAAGGGCATAAGATCCTTTGGACCTGGAGTTACAGGTGCTTGTGAGTCACCATGGGTGCAGAGAACTGAACCTGGGCCTTCTGCAGGAGCACACAAGTGGTCTTAACTGCCGAGCCACTTCTCCCACTCACACTTCTGAAGCTTTTAGGACGCCCTGCTTCTTTGGTTTCTAATAGTTTGATGCCATGGGTCTCTAGATGCATTTATTCTCCTCGGAATTCCTTGAACTTCTTAAAGTTCATAAAGTCATGTCTTTCCTCAAGCTGTGATACACACACACACACAAACATATAATATACACACATATATATATAATATACACACACACATATATATAATACACACACACACACACACACACATGCACACACACACACAGGACCTCTTACAGATCACAAACTCACACAGATCTGCCTGCCTCTACCTCT